>NC_092817.1:41356126-41656126 GCF_023375885.2 Dermacentor andersoni
TAATGGAAACTTTAACTTTTTCTTTCTTTAAACCAATGCGATGATGCTTTTTTCACTATTCGTTCTTTCTGCACGGTAGACACTTGATGGTTGGGTAGCCATCTCAGTCCGTTTTCTAATTAACCGACAGCTTACTTAATTTTAGTTACTGGTTTTAGCGTCAGCGTTGCAATTGTAGTATTGGAAGAGGATGCTGTCAGGATATATATACGAACAATAACCGAGGGGCCAGATCTTTTATTAATCATATCATAAAACGCCAACAAACAAAGACATGAAGGACAACACAGGGGAAATTACTTGTACTTACTAATTGAACTAAGGAAATGATAAATTAATGGAAATGAAAGTGAATGAAAAAAAAGCTTGCCGCAGGTGAGGAACGACCCAATGTCCCAGAACTAATCCTGGGAGTGTTAGCCAGTACCACCACTCACAAACCTTGATGGAGGATGTAGAACACTGCTTGCATACCCTGCTTTGGTACTGGAGCGAACAAATTTTTTTGTCGACGAATGTCTAAGCAACATATGGAGTTTTTAAATTAGTGTAAGTTGCTCTAGCCTCGTGCAACACCTCTAAGCTATACTGCCATTACAACATGGTCTTAAAATCAGTAAAGTAAAATCAGTAAAGCAAAATGTAAGTAACTAATTTTAGTTCATTAGAGATCAAACTGAGACGGATACTTGACCACCTAGCTTCCGCCGCGCTGAAGGCAAGAACAGTGAAGACAGCATCTTCAAAAATGTGTTTTCATTAAAATAGATCACCTAGTGTACGCGTTTGTAAAAGTGCAGCTGTGAACAAGCGCGCATAGCTTCCTGATCTCGAGACTTCCCGATCAGCAGAAAGCCGATCAGCTGATCGAGATCGACGCTTTCCCGATCTCGAGATCTCTGAGCTCGAATAATCCAGTCGCCGGATTCGTGTAAAATCTGGCGGGGTCGCGTCAGCGCGACTGCGAAGGGCGGATTCGACCCGCTCGAACCGCGTGGAGACGATGTACACGTATAAACACGGTCGCGTCGGTCTGGGTCACACCGTCTCCTGATTCGTTGCGATCGCGTCGAGCTCGTGCAAGCGAAGACGTCGCTTTTCCTTTTCCTTCTCGTCGTCTCTCTCCCTCAATATAGGGCGGTAAGGAAGGAAGGAAAAAGTGGAGAATGAAAGGCAGGGAGGTTAACCAGTTTAGCTTAACCGGTTTGCTACCCTACACATGGGAGAGGGATGGGGGCGATGAAAGATGGGGACGGGGGGGTGGTAAACTGGGTGTTATCCTGGTTAGGCTTCTCGCGTATCCTACGATTTCTCTCCGTCAACCCTGTATGCGCTCACGTGATAGGCGTGTATTGCTGACGACCCTACAGGTTCGCGACGCCGCGTTCGCGCAATCCGTGGCGTGCCCGCACTGAGAGTGGCTAGCGTGTTCGCGTATACTGCCCTGTGCTTGTACACGAGTGCACCCGCGTGCTGCGTTTGGGGGAGCGCAGATGCGGGCCATGCATGGCACACCACTCCATCGTCGCTGTCACGCAATGTCCTCGGTAGGAAACAACTTGTGCTCAATAGCTTTGCGTCCACGTTTAATTTTTTCCCTTAGTGCTGACGTTTTACAGAGTGCCTTTCGGCGAAATTGAAATCTAAGCTTACTATTCGAAACCAATGGCTTTTTTTTTTCTTTAAACGGCAGAAAGAGAGAAAAATAGAAACTGCTTTGGAGTGATGGTTGACGTCCATCATTACTTTTTATAAAGCTTGCTCTACCTTGCGGACTTCTGCAAAGCACATTTGCGTACTATGAAAAAAAGAAAAGAAGAACAAAAATAGAGAAAGAAAACACTTCTGCGCTTGCACCATGAATATCCGACCGCAATAAATTAGTAAATCGCAATGCTGGAAAAAGTCCATGTCACACTGCGACTTATTATGTTTTCAGTTGCGCAATTTTAAAGAACAGGTGGCATCAGAAAATTGCTGGTACAGGCTCGTGGAGGCTATTGTGCGCGTCATCATTTCTTGTCGACAACTTTCGAACTATATAGGCTGCTCTTATAGTGGCCGTATTGTACTACCATTGCGTATTAAGTTTAACTGTTTGTATTCGAAAATTCTAATCTAATTTGCTTGAAAAAAGAAAATCCAAAAAAAGGAAGAACCGATCGCACGCTTGCTTGCACGGTTAAACTGCTCGAGACCGCAATTTCCCCGTCCCACACGCATCTCTAAACTAAGCCAACGGTGCGTGAGCGTGCTCCTTGGTACATTTCTCATCCATGCGGACGCGCACGCCAACTACGGCTCGTGCAGGGATGGTTATCGACCAGGCGCCCACGCTGCCGGCTCCTGCACATCGCTTCGTGCAAGAATGCGCGCGACGTCGTCGCGGTCGCCGAGCCGGCCAGCACAGCCATTTATCTTAGAGTGGCGTAAAGGTCCGTTGGTTTGGTTGGGTCATTTGCCCCCTTGCCGCATCTCTCCGTCCCTGCCTTCGAAAGCTTGGGGTCAAAACATTTTCGGCACGCAAGAGGTCGCTCGCGTCTTGCCTCATCGCGACCAGAGACAACCTCTGTGCAACACTGTCTCTTACAGTATGTCTGACTACGGCCCTCCCTATCTCCATGCCTGTCACTTGACGCAAGAGCTAACGGTGCGGCACAAGCATGCGGTAATGTGTTTTTTTCCCCATCTAAGCGCACTCTATTCTTGTTCGTGAGCTTCGTCTACTACTCTTCACAGTTCAGTGACTGCTGTACATGCGATGACTGAGCTGCAGTGCAGCGGTACGGAGGAACCAATTCATTCCTTCAGTGTGTTCATATTGCAGTGCTTGTTTATTCCTCTCTCTTAATGGACTACTATAATAATGCAAGCGGATTCAAATGCCTGATAACTCAGTCCTTGTAGTCTTTGGGTCACGCCACGCCACGCACGGCAGATGGTGCCCTGGGACTCTGTAGATTCGGTTGATTCGGCCAAGTGCAAGCCAAACGAACGCTATAGCCCTGGCAAAGAAAGCAGCCAGAGTACGTCAGACCAGATCGAAATAATGAAGAGAGAGAAAGGGAGAAAGTATCAATGCGAACACGCGGAGCCCGTACGATGGGTCCCTGAGGCACAAAGGCAGCGCTTAGAACTCTCCGACTCTCCCGCTGTGAGAGGGAGATGGGGAATGCGGGATTTGAGCAAGGGCAAGGCTGTATGTGGAACAGAGTTCGGGAGAACGCATTGTAATTTATTAACAAAGTTGTAATGGACCTTGCCCCCCCTTGGCACCAGCTGCGCACGACGCAGTTTCTTTTGAAGAGCGCCCGAAGTGAATGCTCTTCCCTTTCGCCCTCTTCTTCGCGCGCAGGTCGTCGGGCCGCGTGGCGGTGGCCTCTGGCGAGCAGCGCAGCGTGCTGCTGGAGCGACTTCAACCGGAGGCGGAGTACCTGGTGCGCGTCTTCGCCCGAGCCTCGCCTAGCCTCGCCACGCGAGCCAACCGCACCACAGACGCGCCCGTCGGCCTGGTGCGCTTCGTGGCGCCCGGAACTGCGGCCACCGCCAGTGCGTATATGTGTATGCACGCGCGACGACGCGGCCACTCCTGCGCGGCCCGCGCGAAGCTGCGGTCGGTGACGGCTCGAGATATGCGATGGCGCTCGGAGAATTTGCACAGATGCGCCAGCCACTTACATTCGCTCGTTGCCGTGACGTCACGCTTGTGTGACTTAGCGATTGTGTGTCCGCTCGCTCGTCCTCGTTGTCACTGCGCTTGAACAACATTAAGTCAGGGTGGAGCCAAACTTGTTTTTTGCATATCGGCGTCTGTAGGCGGAGACAGTGTCGAAGTTGTGGATGACTGTGAAGCACACAGATAAGATGGACACACCCACATTGCATGCACTGACTAGCAACCGTATGCGTTCATTGCTTCTTGATTCGAACTTTATAAAAAGAAAAGAAAGGAAAGATAAGAGGCCAGTTGAGAAGATACAGCAGACTTATCGTGATAGATATGATATCTCGATCCTCCTCGAACAGAAGCAGGGAAGGCGTGCCGGTGCACAGGTCTCGTTTTTTGTGCCCCGAAAAGGCGTCAAATATTTCCCTAGCACCCTGCTCGCTGCATTTTCGCACAATATGGCACCTGCGGAAATCCGCATGGCACCTGCGCTTGCTGCAATGCTAGTCGATATTTCTGCCTGTCGAGTCGTTCAAAGAATTTGCGCGTTCCCTCAGACAGTCGTTTATACAACGCCCCGTCTGGCACGCGTACCACTCACCGGCCGCAAGACAACTTTGCCGTGGCATTCGACGTACTTTTCTTGCGTGGCTTTTCTCGGATGTTTTGGTTACTCCTTTTTCTTGATTCTACCCTTGAGTATACCGGTGTATAACAGCAGAAGTACCGAACTCTGGCATGTTTCAACACGTACAACGTTCTTAAGGTCATCAAAGTCTGTCGGACACTTTGCCGCGCTTGTTGAGTGACCTGCATACACTTGGTATAGGTCTGCCTGATACCGTTGTACAATTTACATAAGTTGCCTCTTTTATTCTGAGTCTCTAAGTAATTTTCTTTTATTCTCGTTTGCCTATTCGAACGCAATGCGCTCTCCTGCTCTTTGCCAATTTGTCCTCATAAATTGTTTTTGTTTTGTTTTTGTCTATGTTGAATGCGTGTTTGGTAAGTTATCTTATCTCTTGTCTTTTCCTTAACCAGCAGGGCATATGGACGTTTGCACGTTTATGTTAATTCAGCTTCCTGTGGGTGTAATCATGTAAATTGCTTTCATTTTGTCGTGTTGTTCACGTTTGATTGTGATGCAGAATGTTACTAAGTGATTTTGTTTTGCGATGATTTTGTATTGTTACTAGAACAGGCTGCTGACTGCTGCCTATGTTGTAGGGGCCGATGGGCTCGTGAAGCTGCTCATGCACCTTTCTTGTTTCCTGGGTCCTCCCCATGCACTTAATGGGCAAATAAAGAAACTTCAAACTCTAAACCTTTCCACACGTGTTTTGCAGCTAGTTATGAGCACTAAAAGAGAAGCATGTTTATCCTGCCATAGTAACTATCTTTTCTTTTATTACGTAACACCTTATTTACATGCAGAATTACTGCAATGCTTCTCTTTTCGAAATTGTCAAGATGCTTTTCCTTCGTTTCGTTTCTTTTCAGCGCCTTGACTTCGGCTAACAGACCTTGTACCACACTCTGTAGTACGCCTTCTGGTGCCTGAAAACTGTACGAGTATTCAACTCTGTGTGCACATGATCTGCTCAGTGCTGCACCTATAGGCATGATTTCGCTATGTCCCTCTTCACTAATTTCGAGCGTGCCGCACTGAACGGTAGAAATGCTTTCTGTGAATGTGGTGCATAGACCCAGCAAACATGCGTGCTGCCTAAAATCAACTCCAAGTCTAGGAATTTAAGTCTGTTGTCGGTCGGCAGTTCCGTCGTGAGCTGAAACATATCTAGTACTTGAGTGATCACAGTTGTGGGTCTCAGTTTCTTCGGTATATTAACAAACTGTCGCCGGCGTACTTGAAGATACGTATACTGTGTCAGTGTCAGAAAGGCGTGCTGCTGGGCATCTGTCGAAAGTTTGCTTGTAACAGGCAACTTAGTATAGGCTAATGCAGACCCCCCATTTCGTTGTATTTAGAAACTTTCGTTGAAATTAACGAATTTAGATTGCCAATAAAATGTGAGCACTCCTAGAAACTTTCTCGCGCTAGTGCCTGTCGAGATCTGAAACTTCGTGCGGCCGTGTCGCTCGATGGAATCACTCACTTCCTTGCACAGCGGGTCATGCAGTAAAGAATATTACGGGTCCTTCACCTCGAGCGAGAAGCCCTTCGCGTGGACGTCGCTTGGACAGTCGCTTTTCAGGTAATCCGAGACTTGACCTGGCTTCTTGACGAGGTGCGGGTCATCCACCGCGATGACCGAGAGAGGGTAACTATGCTTTGCAGCACCGTGGCACTGCGGTTCTGTGGCCGGTCCTTGCGCTGAATTCTCAGGCTGTCGCCGAGTTGCGGAGAAGCGTGGCGCGTACGCTGCGGTGTAGGCGTGAAGGGCGGACCGATCAAGTTTCTTTCGTGATCTAGGACTCGCCATGTGCGTTACAGATTCTTATTAGAGAGACAACGTTCAAGGATGGGTATAACGAGCGAGCAGGTACTAAAAGACAGCCGCAACAACGTCAGGGACCCCAATCATGGATTAGTGAATACGCCGGTAGTCTGCAGCAACGGGCCGTGATTAGAAACGTCGATGCGATCGAGTCTGCATAAATATTCAGAAGATTGTATTCCTTGCTAGTCATAGGTGCTAGTAGCAGGGGTAATAGGAGGGATGCACTTTTTCTGCGGAAATGTGGTGTAGATCATCGAGACGAGGTGCTTGCTTTTAGGCAGACCCGCTTCGGTAATAAACAGCGACGGCACGAGTGTGCCCTAGAAGAAGGAGTTTAATGAAAGCGGAAAATGGTCAGTCCTGCTTCGTGCAGGGCTTGCTGCTTCAGACGGAGTGACTGACATGACGTAAAGAGGACAAAAGGAAATGGAACATTTGAGCACACGTAAAACTCGATGTTTGTATTTGTATGCCCGCTTCCTTTTTTTTCATTTTCTGTAATAGATTTAGCGCTGTCTTAGCCTACTTCGCTTTCTTCAACGCAAAAAACGAAGCCGCTGTAACTGCGCCGATAAACATATGTCGATGACATTCGCTTAATAGTCGCAACAGGTGCCACGTGCTCAACTAACGATGGTGGTAGCTGGTCGATCATACGTTCTCCGAAAGAGGAGCAAGATGGCGCTAGCTACACGAATATCTAGCCTCGCACCTACATGCAGGAAACCGCTTCGCCCGAGCACCTCCTTTAAAATTTCTGGTGTAAGTTTGCCACGGAGTTAAATGTGGCATAAGCCATAAGCCAGTCACTCGTCACTAACGCTGCCAAGAGGGCTAAACAGGCCTGCTATACTTTGGTACATGCGCAGCAGCAGCAACAGCAGCAACAGCAGCAACAGCAGCAGCCGCCAATGGCAGCAGCCCCAGCAGCAGCAACAACAACAACAGCAGTAGCAGCGGCGCGACGGCGGGGACCGGAGGCCCGTACTATCGCAGCGGCGTGGTGGCTTCTCGGACCGTGGTTGTCCGCGACGAGGAGATCGTGATTGTGGTGCTCGTGCTGAGCGTGTGGCTGGCCGTCATCCTGCTGTTCTTCAACAAGTGGGGCAAGATCCGCATGTTGGAGCCCTACCAGCCGCAATACCACGAACAATTAGAGCCGGACTCGCCACCCGTGCTGCAGGTACGTACCGATGGTTGCTCGATTTGTCCTCGTGCAACAACGGTTATATATAGGTATACGCGGACCACGTTCACTGTTTCACTAAGCGAAACAATGAAACGATGAATTCGCTGTAAGCAGTGGATTGAATCCGCGGAATCGGCCTACATGAAAGACTTCTTCCAATTTAGCAACTCTGCTGGTTTGAGGCAATCCGTATATACATAACTTAAATACTATTGCAAGCCTTGAGGCAATGATTCCACTCTTCCCTTCTACTTTCAATATTTAAGCAAAACCATTTTGACACCAACAGCAATACTACTATTATTACTACTACTACTACTGCTGCTGCTGCTACTGCTACTACTATACTTCTGGTATTGTAAAGTCCACCTAAATATTCAAAAGGTTGTTCTTCCTACTAGCCGGAAGTGCTAGTTCCAGCAGTATAGAAGTAACGCGTACAGCTGTGAAAATCCTACGCTTTTTTGCTTGTCTGTCTGCGCGAACAGTGACAAATTAACGAACAATTTACGATCTGCAAGCCGCGCTCGAGTTTGTCGCGCCAAGTGGCGTGATGCCGTGCCTCCTCCCACCACGTGTTGCCGTCGTGTCCCGCGCAGGTGAAGAGCGTGGTGCTGGAGCGCGAGCTGCGCCGCCTGTCGTCCAACGCGAACGGCAGCAGGGCGGCCGCGCTGCACCGACTCCATCGGCTGCGTCACAACTCGGTGTTCGTGGGCAGCCAGATCCTGGTGCCGCTCTCGCGGCGCGTCAAGAGTGCCGAGGACATCAAGTCCATGGTGCTGCAGATCGAGCACCAGCCCAGCACGCAGTCCACCGCACTATGAGACTCCGAGGGCCTACGCTCCTGCCGTAGGCCGCCGCCACACTGCTGCGACTCCGCCCTGTTTCCCGGGGGACGATTCGATCGCTGTTGACAGGGGGGAGCACCGGTTCCTCGAGGGCATGATGCCTGTTGTTGTTCGGTGCTGTTTTGCATGCACCAAGAGTTCCGGAAAGTCCCTGTTGGTCGGGAGGGGCTGCGTTTGTCCGTCGCCGAGCGCACCGGGCTTCGTTCCGATGCATCCGATTTGGAGATGTGTGCGATTTACACCGTGCGCGACAGTTGCGTTATAAGAGCGGTGAAACAGTGCAATGCTGCACATAATCTGGGCTAGTATCTTTGTATGACGTTTGACGGCACTCACGCTAAACTCAAAAGCAATCATACGCTCTCGCATACCCCTCCGATGGGTGAAAGGAAGCAGCTGAGCTTATACCACTTGCAAGTGCCACGGCCAAAGAAACGACCCCAGGCACGTAAAAGTGCGTATTGTTTTCGCTCCACCGAAGAGGCTAGCTTGTCAACGGGATGAGGAGTTGGTTCGCGGGTGCCAATTTAAGGCCAATGCTCGCAGTATATCGTCACGTGCAAGACTGCTAGACAGACGGAATGGTGCCTGATCAAGAAGGATGCAGGAAGATGTAGTGTCAAGCAGGCTATAGTATAGTGTTACAGCAACACATCATTCGCGAACGCTTCATTTGCAGTGTTATTGTAAAGACATTGGTATCTCGGTGCAAGTACACTGGAGCCTAAAAGTCGCCGCTTTTCGCGTTTACGGAACGGCCAGGGGAAGTATTCCGTCCACTTCGTCTGTTGCTGAGGTGTTGATTGGCTATGGCAACTGGTGGCTGCGGATGTGCAGCGCAGCCCAATAGATCAGAACTTCAATATCAGACGATATGGACATGTTCACTAGGCGAACTGTTATACAGAATACCTCCCCAGACTGTCTCTGTCGCGAGCGACACTGCGGTGGTTAGGTAATGACTATTGCCTTTTCGTTGGCCTAACGTAGTCGCACTATGCGTATTCTGGTGTTGTTCTTAGGCTGCCAAAACGTGTAGCAAGCTTTGATAGCTGAATCAAAGCCTTTGTATGAAACGCCAGCCTCACGTGACTATGTGCTAAACGCGTCTCTGGGGCCACTAGCTAGGCCGTCCTCGCGCCCTTTGGCGATAGCTGGCCGGATGCGTTTCCGCCACGGAAAGGAAGCTTTGATTCCTGCAGCAGAATACGTTCTACATCAATATCTTTCACTGCTAAGAAATTTATCATGAAGTGCAGTACGTATTTTTTTCCAAGGCATTCTTCCAAGTCTGAAGATACGGCAAATCCAGAAATTAAGGTAACACCCTATCGACGATGTTTCGGCAAAACAATAAGCTCCTACGTGACAGAACTTTAAAGGGGAACACTGTTTTGTCGTATTTTGACATATTTCGAGTCTTGCCGAAGCACAAAGTTTCAGCGCGGACTCTTTCACTCACTTGGGAGAACTTCAGACGATAACAACGCGCTGGCATTCCTATGAGTAAAGAGGTGAATATTGTCGCCCGAAATCTGTCTGCCCTGATGAAAATTTAAAGATCTGTCTATTGAGAAGCGAACTGGGTATCATCTGCGGCAGAGATGACCCAAAACCCGTGAATGGAAGAGTTAGAATTTAATTGTTTGTCACAGCTGCAGATTCGCACAGATAACATCACGCAAACAGTCGCTCTTGATACTTTGTTTTTCTGTAAAGACATCGTGTGGTTTTAATGGAAGTCCGTATACTGAACGGCATCGTTTAGAAGTTGCTCCACCGTACTTTTTATTTTCTTATACTTCATCTTGAAAAGGCAGCCCCGAGTTCACTGAGAGAATGCGGCGTTTTCCGAAAGTTTTCATTTGAATCCGCGGAGCTCTTCCTTCGAGATTCGTCGGGCCTGCTGATTCATTTCTTGCAGTGCCAAAATACAGTTGATAATTTATTCTTTAAGATTTCTGTTTGCTTTTTTCTGCGCCCATGGCTTAAGCACAGACTACACATTGCTGAGCCACGTACGCAGAGGCCGTCGCTCGAGTTAGATCAGGTGCCATTGTCTGTTCGCGCGCCAGTAATGAAAGCACTTCATCATGGGTATCACAACGAAGATCTCGTGCTGGTGCGCATGCATAATTAATAAGTTTATTCAGTTCTTGATAGGGTAGCGAACCGTGCACGTCCTTGGTTAACCTCCCTACCATTCCCTCTTCGTTTCTCTCTCTCTCTCTCTCTCTCTTTATTCAGTTCTTAACATTGTGCCTCATTTAACTGCGTTGTTGTTATTTTCCATAGATCAAGCTGCCTCGAAAGTCAATAGGTTCGTTTCCTTGCTCTTTTTCTTTCAGCTTTTAACCCTTTCACGCCAAGTGGAAAGAGAAATAATTTATTACATTGTGCAGTAGTTCTTCCTCTCATTGTTTCTCGGAACATTCCGCTTCGACCATCAATAGACAGCATGCTGGCCCGATTAACTCATTTTTGTCGAAAGACGAAACAGCGCTGACGGGTGCGGCGAAGCGCGTCCTAGGTGAGGCACAAAATCTTGAGTGCTAGCGAGTGCGTCTGGTTAAAGCGCATCAGCACAAGCACCCAGGTTGGGGACTGTCTCACGAATTACGCAATTAAGAGCGCAGCTAAAGCGACAACCGTTATCTTTCTTGTGCAGCGCGAAAACGATGGACGACGCAAACAGAAGCACAGCGCAACGCGACAGCATCGCGTTTCTGCAGCGCCTACTGTGATCAGCGGAGGTCGAACAAAGGATGTTGCTTCCATGGGCCTGGCGTTCCGAAATGTACGCGTCTCGCTTATTTCGGGCTACCCAAATAAGACAGTCCTGCGCGAGTCCTGCGCTGCTATATAACCTATTGCACATGTGGCGCGGTTATACTGTGAAATTTGTTCTGCACAATCCAACATCGCGCGGGGAATTACATTGGCGACGAGCAGGCATGCCACCACTATAGGGACTGGTGAAACGAACAGCGAAACGCGCAGCATACCCCTTCCCACTTAACTGGCTCGCACTCTAAAAAAAAAACGTTTAAACCCTTTGGGGTGTATATTTGCCACACAACGATAATCGTCATCTGTCTTGCCCGCATTTCCTTTCCTGAAAACGCTGCGCTCGTTACTTTCCCGTCGAGAAAACTCAGTCATGCTGATAACGCGCATGCCGTTCGTGACTTGGAAGTACCGGGCTCGCAGAGTTAAAGAAAGGAAATGCGGGCAAAACAGATGACGATTATCGTTGTGTGGCAAATATACACCCCAAAGGGTGCAACTGTTTTTAGAGTGCGCGGAGTGGAGGCAAACCGGACTTATCCGGGATACCGAGAAAACGAGCGGAAGTGACGTCGACTTCGGCAAACGATCTTCGCCTATTACAAAGCCGCGTTCGCGCGCCTGTATCGGCGTAGCGACCGAGGCGCCGACATGGCGCGGCGCTCAATCGGGGGTTGGCACAAAATGGCTCTTTCGCGCTAGCCGCGTGATGGATTGGACGCGTGCCTTGTTACGGCGGATAAAAGCGAGGCAAAAGCGAGGTCATTACAGGCGAGCCCGGTTCGAACAGACGAGGTGGTCCGCAGGGGGAGGGTGGGCGAAGGAACGGTGGAGGCGTTCGTAGTGCCAAATCTTGTAAATCTGGGCCCCGCGCGCCTACACGTGGTCTCGCGCGTTAATGATTCCCCAGACGCGCAGCTTCTCGCGCTGGTTGGAGCGGAGGCGTGCGACTGCGTCCTCGCCCTCCACTTTCTCTCGTTCGCGCGAACCTAACGCCGAAGCGCGCAGAGATTCAAATCCGACAACCCTGCCGCGGTGACGTGAATAATTAATTCGCGCTCGCAATTTGTTCATTCGTTTTCTCTTCGTTCACCGGGTAAACTGTAGCAGCAACTGTGGCAGTATCGCAGAGGACGGTACCGTATTACGCGGCCGAACAGAAACGGGTGCGCACCCATTTACTTCTCTAGAAACCATGATATATCGATTCCCGGCGGAATGATCAGCGCAGGTGCAATTTTAACCCGCTCACGCGTTCGCTCGGTCCAGAGGAAAGGCCTTATTTGCTCTGTGCAGTGGCAGCAGTAACGTTGTTTGTTCTGCTTTGCCTGCCTCCTGAAGCTCATGCAAACGCAGCCGAAGCCACACATATCTGGCCGGCACTGCTAATGCCTTCACTTTGCAAAGTGCTCGCGCGGTACTAACTTAATTAAGGTTGTGCCGTTATTCTAATCATCGTTCCGATACCAGGAAGAAACGTGTTCTTTGCAGAATTTCGTTTCAGCGCCTCGAATGTCTATTTTTTTTTTTCAGCAAAGTTGTTTCGAGCGGGAAGAGTCTAGACTGACTGGATTTCACTGGGGAAAAAAATAAATTTCGGACGGGAGTGGTTCAGCTACCAATCCTCTTCCTGGTAACGCGTTATTGCAAGCTGCGATGGTGACCCCTAACGTAAACAGCATTCGACGGGCAACTCAGAGGCAGCATATTTTACCAAGCTAGGTCAGGTGCTCCGTTTCATACTTACGCATGCGTATCTGTCAAACACCCGAGTCAGACCGCGTTATACAAGCCGGAGCTTTTATTTACTCAGACCGAATGGCAAAGCGGCGTGTTGACTATAACTTTGGCGGAGGACAAAGTTTAGCGCTCGCGCAAGAGACGCCGAAAAAAAGAAAGAAAAAAAACTGCGGCTTGCTAAACGAGGACTTCGTGTGCCGAACAGCGTATACCTGAGAGTGCCGCTCTGCAAAACTCTTGTTATCTTTACCCTGGGGGCGGGAACTTGCCAATATGCACGTCTTTCCCCGTACTCGCGTATACCCATCTTCTCTTCGCAATATCCTATGGTTTGGTTGTCAAGCCACGAACGGATTTAAGCTGCTGGACTCAGGCGAAAAAAAAAATTGCAGGCAACGACAAACAAGGACCTCCGCTACTTCATTCAATCAATCAACTGATTGATTGATTGATTGATTGATTGATTGATTGATTGATTGATTGATTGATTGATTGATTGATTGATTGATTGATTGATTGATTGATTGATTGATTGATTGATTGATTGATTGATTGATTGATTGATTGATTGATTGATTTTTTACGCTCCTTCAGCTTACGCTGTGACTATGATGCGTGTGCCACGCAGGCCTGCGACTTCTTTCTTTTTTATCAGCGGCTGCCCTGTTGCGCAATCTGTCGAGTTAGCTTTTAATTGTCCTCGCTCGTTAATTCGACTGTCCGTAAGACGAGCTCTCTGTCACGTGGGAACGCGAATACGTTTACTCGCTTTCGTTGCAAGCACGAGGAGAACATGAGAATGAGAGAAGTTGACGTCCCTGCAGAAGCATTGCTATTCAATTCCCGTGCACGCGATACCGCCCATTTTGTAAAGATAACGTGCGCAACGGTTCTCGTTCAGCGAGTTTCAACGCGTGAGGCCTGCTACAGGCGCATGCAAACTTTACGCGGTTACATGATTATGTAGGCAACCGGAGCTCCACTCGTTGCCGTAGCATTCCTGATATATGCGGGATCGGAGCAATTGTTCTAACTGACGGTGTGTCAAGAAATAAATGAAAAGAAAGAAAGGAAAACTTTTGCAAACAGATCTTGCAGGTTGCAAAAATACCCCTTCCCTTTCACAAAGATTTTTTTTTTTACTCTACTACTACTAGCCCTTGCAGGTAGAATGTCAAATATAGTTATGGCATGCATTGGTTCGTAGATTTTTTTTAAAAAGAAGGCCATAAATATGGCGTCCTCTGGATGCTTAAGTTCCCTGCGTTACGCCGACTTCCTGGTCTCTGGAGTTGTAACGTTTGCAGGCCCAGATATAAGCGCCTACAGCTGCCGCTATCACCGCCGCCAAAACATTCCGCTTTGCGCGCCCCTTTCGCGATGCATCCATGTGCTTTCGTTCTCCGAGACACCAACTAGTGAAGTTGACTAACAGGCGTTACCCCAACGTAAGAACTTGATTTTTGCTGTTTGCTTGAAGGGGACGCCAAACAGAACTGTCGAGACGAGTTGGATCGACAGATTACAACCTCGAAATCCCAAATAGGCCCGTCTTACAGGTACCAGAGAATTCGGGATTCTGAAAAGAAAAAAAAAGTAGAGCCAGCCAGGTGGTGATGCTACTTTTAAGTTACCGCACCGTTTTTTCTTACGTCATAGATTCCGGCACCGTCCTCTCGCGACCGTATTAGGTGTTTACCAATAAAGTATTGTGTTACGTTCGAAAAATAAACAAAGACACGACCTTAGAGCTTTTCTGCAAACTACCTGCAGAAAAAAGAAGTTAAATACCTCAAAATGCCGCAAAATCTGCGACGTCCCCGCGACGTCATTGACACAGCGTTTGAAGAGCTAAACCTGAAAATAAATATTTGGCCTTTACCTTCTACATTGAAGAGCAGCACACTGCGAACGCCGCACAAATATACGCGGAGCTTTTCGAAGAATAGACTACCAGCCTAATAGTCTTAACGTTTTTATACTTAGCGTCCCGTAAACTCGGGAAACATTTGGACCAACTACGCAGTCGTCTGTACAGAAACCAGAGGAGAACAAATCGAGGAGGGCGTGACCCACGTGCGTCTCTCATCACTTGAACGCAACGTTTCATGCAAGTCCTCTGCTTTGACGCGCCAACAGGTGGCAACGATGCCAGAGACGTTCCGAAACACTTTAAAAGCCTTCCTAATGGCCTTGACACGTGGGCCCGATCTGGCACGTCTGCGTCACCCGGCTCGCGAAATTACCGCCACTAATGTCACCGCAGGGCCTTGCATCCCGCTTCCGCTATCAAACGTCGTTTGCTGATTGTTATATACTCGTTCTTGTTTATATTTTCTTTCCCAACTTGTTTTCTGCGTTCGCTCACTAACTCGCGGTGTGTGGGTACGTCAGGAGAGTGGGTAGAAGAGCTCACGTAAAAAAATGTTGCGCTACTTGCTGGTAAGACGCCATCACGAAAGGAACGCCAGTTTATGGGGAGACTTTCGAAATATATGCGGTATGAACGACCACAGCTATCTCATCGGTGAGAGCGATGCCTCAGCATAAGGTTATTCGGACAGCCTATAGAAAGCCTTTCGACGTCTTCCTAAAAAGGCCTACAGAATGTTTTACGGACAGCTTGAGGATAACTTATGCCATTACTTTTTTTTGTCTACCAACGTCTACAGACTTTCTCTAAACATCCAGTTCGAAAGTCTATGTCAACCCCAATATGACGAATGAAAAAAAAAAACCTTAAGGGAAACACGGTGTCCAAAAGGACAAGTCTGTAAGAAGGCAAGTACGCCTACAAGAAGTCTACAGGTAATCTGTAGACGGCAAAGGTTCTACATATACAAGGGTTCAACATCGTGCTCCATTTTATCACAATGGAAAGAATATTTCGATGTCTGTTGGTTTGAGAAGCAGTCAAACCAGCTGCAGTATTCGTTCTCTCACAACAAAAACTTTTGGAACAGCGGTGTTTATATAAATTTATTGCTCGCGAACGGTAGAACAATCGCCGCTCGATCGAATGCATCACTATGCTAGTTTGCGCGTATAATAGAGAGATACAGCAAAATTTATTTTTTGAGAAGCAGTGTTCTACGGGCTCGTTTGTGACACGGTACTACTATGCAGGGAGAGGAACATATAGATATGAAGACCTTAAAAGAAAGTGGTCCAATGCAAAGGAATATACAAACAAAAAGTATACAAATCTTGTGATTTTATCGGGACTGAACTATGTGACGATGGTAGATTTTCAACACAGAACTTGTAACCTTGGTGCGTAGTGCGATTTTTTTATGAGTGGAAACAGACGAGTCGCACTTTCGTGAGCAAGCCTATTGCATCAATATGCGAGGACAACTTGTTAAGCGTCTGCCTTCGGCGTTTTCTCCCCGGGCCCGAACGTTGAAGTACTACACGTGAAACGGGTACTACTCATGATGGCGAGTGCATCACTTGGCTTTACTGGGTCTACAAGTGTAGCGATGAGCACTTGTCTACGCGAGTCAGCCGATGAACACTATCTCTTGAATCTTGTCTTGTCATTTTTCTTCTCAAATTTGTGAACACGGACAACTGACAGGAACATGTCATCCCCAGCGTTAACGTATACACTGAATTCAATAGGCAGGTATAGTACGCGACGGTCTTGTTAGAATCGAGTCGGTTGAGTTGTGGCTTTCGGCAAGGTCAAATCTGGCGTACGCCGGCGAGACCGGCAGTCTTATGCTGGGCATTGTCATATGCCGCCATATTGTCAAATTGGCTGTCCTGTCAGCACTGATTGGCTGAGAGGGCGGCCACGCCTTCTCTGGTGGGCCCAAAACGCCCAGGTGCCGGAATCTGACAGTGCACAGAATGGCATCGGTACGGCGCGTCTGTGGCTGCGAGCTCGGCCTTCGAGGTTGTGACGCGCTGCCATGACCTGAAACGTCGTGAGGTGAACATAATATAAATGTCAGTTTGCGTGGCTCGCGCCGGCTCTTCGGCTCTTACGCTTTCATATGAATTCATTAGAGCATGTAAAACGGGCCGACCCGCCTCCCGAAGGCGGATTGAGCTCGACCCAACTACCATTCGCTCGACCCGACTCTACACATCACATATTTGCATGGACTTGGGGGTGAGTTTTCAAACTAACGAAGAAACTCAACTCAATCCTGCAGAGTCAATGCGTCAGCTCCGTTATGCCATCATGCGGCCTCGTGTTTCACGGAATGAATCCTTCCCGTTATGTGAGTTTGTTCAGTGCGCATGCGTAATGAAGCGCATGGATCGAGCGTACACCGTTCGACCTGTAGAAGATTAGTCAACTCGAGCTCACGACTCTTCTATACAGGAGACAAGCATGCTTGTGTCCACTTCCACTGGTGCTAAAGCGAACACTGCTTATATTACAAACTTATCACGAGGGGACCCGGCTGAAAGAGAACGTGATGGCGTTCTCATGTTGAATATCTATACAACATTCTACAACTTTCATTCGTAGACGGGTTGCAAGTGATATCCAAAACCACGTTCGCTTTCTTTTCCAACCAATCGTTTGGCTTTTTAAGACAGCTGCTTGTGCCAACGGATAGCTGCTTTCTAAACTCACACACAAAAAAAGAACATAGACATCAGGTCCGAGATGTGAATTCGTCAGTATGATTCAGTGGTGTTACCTAAACATATATATATATATATATATATATATATATATATATATATATATATATATTTGTTGGCTTCTTATGATATGACTAATAAAAATCGAGCCCCTCGGTTAACTCCCTTTCTTCTCGTTTATATATATATATATATATATATATATATATATATATATATATATATATATATATATATATATATATATATATATATATATATATATATATATATATATATATAACATTTGTCACTGCACCGGGCATAACTATACGATGCGAGCCCTGAACTTACGCCCCCGAATACGTGGCTCATATCCTAGTGTGATTGTCTTTAGCGCACAGCCATCGTTTATCCTTGGCCTTCTTTGAGCGTAGACCAGATCGGGGACCACTCAACCTTCGTCTTTCTCGCGTTCTTCGATTGGCAAGAAGCAATAGCGCGCGGGGGTGAGCGAACGCAGTGAGGCGTACACCTTTAAAAATTTCACGACTACATGAATTCGTAGATACTAGAACCGCTACGTCACGCCCGTCGCCAGAACTTGCCCTGCGCGTCGCTTAAGACGCACCGGCCAACTCCTCTGCTCAGCGGGTATACTCGCGACCCCAGGTAGTGCGATGTGCAAATGAGTATACGCACTTTAAAAACGAAGTGCTGGCTATAGTCAATTTGGGGAGCTCGCGTACTTTGCATTTTTTTTAATATCTTCCTCTCCCCGACGCAGTGAACCTCAACGAGGTTTAAACTTTCTTGGCAAAACCCACGCGTGAACGTACTCGGTCGCGGAATAGGAGAGTTCTCGTAAGTGCAGAAACACGGAATACGGCGTTCGTGTTCTCCTTCCGGTTCCCCCTTGTGTCCGTGTTTTCTACGCGCGTCTGTCCGTATAGCACGAATCCCTACTAGCTTGCTCAGCTGTCGTTCCAGTGATACGTGACAATTCGTTATACCCGCAATAGACCGGGTTCTCCAGAAGTACCATTATTCGCGGAGTTACGCACGAGGACCATAATTTTTGGAGAAAACCTGTCAGTCACGCTGCGCACTCCAATGAGAGTTGGCGGGGAGCTATGAGAGAGAGAGAACGGCCGAGACTAATGACAGAAAGCGGGGCACGCTTAGCCAATGGAGCATGAGCATGGCATGCTACGCCTCTCTGAGGTACAGCGAAAACTGAAGAGAGAGGAAAATGTAGAGGAAAACCGAAACTCGACGGCTCCGTCCTTCAGCAGTAGCTGTCCTTGCTATTGGAAGAGGTCATCACCAACCGGTCATCTGGACGGCAAAATAAGAGAATGGTGGAGATGTGCAGCAACAATCGTTGAGAAAGGGATACCGAGTGTGGGATTTAACATCGGCCGAACTTGAGAAGCTGTACCTGCTCACCTGACATGTTTTGATGTAAGCGAGAGTTTTGTTAGAAAACTGTCTGGTGAGGCGAAAGCGTGCGAACTGAAAATTGGGACACTGACCAAGTAAATGAGATCAAACGTTTCTGTGTGTCGGGTTCCACACGACACCGTAACCAACTTTTTTTTTTAAGTTGATCGGTGTCATCTTCTACTGAACATGTTTTTACGGCTTACCGACGGCTTACCGTCAAACTCTTAATTACAACTAGGGCCGAGCAGTCTCTTTGGGTAAAAAAGATAAAAGAAATAGGGTAGTCGGATGTTCTTGTCTTCGTCGTCGAAAGTTGCTAGACTGTCTTCAGATGGAGACAGTATATCGAGCGAGAGGGCTACCTGAGAGCGAGCTCATCGTGTCTGGAGAAATCTGGTACAGACGGCAGTGTCGACGTCGCTTTTTGATACACTGTAGTGGCGGGTAAATTGCAAGGGACCAGAGCAACCCGAGGCTTCCTATATGAGAGTCTGCTGCAAACACTGTTCTTTGCACAGGCAGACGACATGTTATCAATTGACCACAAGAGCACGCAATTTAACTTCGCCTTGTAATTGATTGCGAGAGGGCAAATCGGCAACCGTCAACCATGGTTGCACTGAATATTGTGCTAGCAATCAGCTTGTCTTTCGAAGCATCCCTCACGCACGAAAATAAATGTTCGAATGATCTATAGAAAGTCTGTAAATATTTTACTATAATGTCGGCAGACTGACAAGGGTAGAAGCTTGGGCGAGTTAGTAATTTGTCGCAAAACGAGCACAGCGCGGAAGTCTCAGAAGAAAAAGAAGAAGACATGCACAGCGCTGACTTGCAACAATTCATTGATGGAATTCAGTGCCGGGTGCGTCTTTCTTTTTTTTTTCCGCATTCCGCGCTGGGTTCGTTATGCCAAAGTCTACAGAATGTCGATACACAGGTTGTGGACTACGGCTTTGCGCTTTTTGTCGTCAATTGTATATAGACTTTACTCAAATAACCAGTGTGGAAGTCCATGACTAACAATAGACCAAAGTAAATACACAGTTGTTAGCTACTTTTGTCGGCAAGAATTATAATTACGACAAAAAAAAAGGGGGATGGGTTAGCGAGATGGAAAAACAGTCTGCTCGAAGTCCATGTATAGCTTGCCTAAATTCATTTTTACAGCCTTTCGGAGTGAGAAACTTGCTCACTTGCGCTAATATTCATTTGGTGCGCTATTTACGTACTTGCGCGGCATGCACATGTCGGCGTATACAGACCCTCAGAGTTAACACCAATACGTCAGCGCGTTATTGTTAACGCTTGCCAGCTCTGTACCCTGCTTACTGTCCTCTGGTGCCTGTGCCAGTGGGCAGTTCCTTCGTACCGATATGAGTCGATCGCCGAAAGGTATAGAAGAGAACACGCATACAGGGCATCTTTCGAAACTGCTAACAACTTAAGGAGGCGCTATCGTTAATGCTTCCGACGCCTGGTATGCAGTTTTATTTCTATTGCCTCGTGGACGTTTGCTCACAGCGCTATCTAAGCTTAGATGAGGCGTCACTATACGAGATGTCATACCAGATAACTTTGTCAAAGACAAGCGGGCTGACTGGTGCGTTGTTTCAGTAGGTGTAGTGAATTCAGCTCTATAGGGCACAAGGTACGAAGAGAGTGCAGACACAGCTAGCGCTAGTTGTGTCTTTTCTTCTATAGTCCTCTTTTTTTGTGTGTGTGTCCGTGCGTGTGGCTTAGCGCCGATTCCGCTATGCATTCCGAGTCTCACCGAAGCCTTTGTATATTTACGCTGTCAGCCCGTTTCGCATCACATCGCTGGATCATTTCGTTTCACAATTCACTCGGGCTTGCCAGTGGTAGAAGCATACCACAACACACACACGGCGCGTTAAACTGTGTACGGAGCACGCATATCAACCTTTACTCATTTTACTTTGTTTTGTCCAAAAGCTAACAATTGTTACTGCGAAAACGAAGGTAATTAACAAGAAATTATTAACCAAACGTTTCGTGAAATCAGCGCCCTTGTTGGGCATGCGCACTTTTAGTGTATCATATCAGCGTCAATCATAAAATCAGCAAAACAATCCGCTGCTATCTGAACAAGTATAACAGACCGGTTTGAGTCGATTTGGTCCTATAGGCCATAGCATGAATTCTCTTACGTAAGAACGCTTCCTTGAGGACGTTGCAGTAAGAACAACAACAATAATAGTAATGATAATAACAATAATAACAAGAAGAAGAAGAAAAAGAATTAACTGATTAAATAACAAAATAACTGATTAGACCTCGCGTCTCGAGGTTGCGCGGTGATCTTTGAGGGACGCCCTATAATGGCTGGCTCCAGGTTAATTTTGCCCACGTGAGACTTTTTAACGCACATCTAAATCTGAGTATACCCACGGTTTTTCCTTTTCGGCATTTCGCCTGTACGCATATAAATGAGACCGCCCCGGTCGAGAAACGAACCCACGAACTTCTGTTCAGCAGTGGAACTATTCGTTGATGTGGCACTTTCGTAAGAGGTGTTCTGTGAATCTGGCCCCTCCTTATTTTCCAGCATCCCGCTGCTGGCGACGTTATGTAGGTCGGGACCATATACGTATACCACAGCGTTCGTTATTCTGACGCCCTTGCAGAAGTTCCGCAAGCGTTTCAGAAAGCAGCTCTAGTATATAACGCAAGCTGTGCTGAACAGCGACCTATGCACAATGCTATATATATATATATATAAAAGAAAGAAAGAAACGTAAGATGAATTTTTTTTTTTGCAATGGTCACGTTACAGCAGTGTTTGACGGTACCACCATGTAACACTGTTTTCGTGTCGCGTGACCAGCGTTTAAGATTTTTTCGCCGCTGTACGCATCGCTTACTCCACCATAGTGAACGTGAGCTATACATTTCTGTATAACCCGGATTCCGCGAAGCTGTAGACCAGAACGGTGTGTGTTAACTGCACACGATTGTGAAAGTTTGAAAATAAACGCCATATCTTTTTCTTACAAACATGCCTGAGAGAGGTTCTCTGCATCTACGGTCGACACTTGGTGCATCTTGCAGCGCTGTCTGATCCCTTCGGCAGCGAAGCAGTGGAGCGACAACGTGGAGGGACAACAACCGCAAACGGCATCAGTGGTGCCAAGAGAACTGGCACCACTATGTGCACTGCGCTCTATACAAGCGCGCACACGGCTTATTCAGGGCGCGCGAACATTCTTTTTTTTTTTTACCTGTAGAGGCGCTGAGCTTCGTCATCACCAACCCTTCCGTCGCCTGTCTCGAACATCTAGGGCATAGCAGCTTCCAGTTTGACACAGGAGACGAAACTGCGTGCAGTCCTCGTCGCCTATAACACGCCAGCCACGGCGACTTGGAGATCGACACCTTCTTAAACGTGGCAAAATCCTTTTTTTTTCGTTTTTTTTGGTGAGACAAGAATTCACGGCCAATTGAAATCTGTAAAAAAAGGAAAATAGGCGCTGCCAGTGGCTAGAGGTGCCAGGCGGTCGAGTTCCTCCAGCAGGTGGAAGTCGGCCATCATAACTGAGAACCACGAAAAGCCCATAATGATCATTCCAGAAAAGTTTCGCGGTAGCAGAATTGACAATCGGGGTATTCTGTGCACGGGCTCATTAGGCATCACACCAAAGGAGTGTATTCGCTCCTTCCTGCAAGGTATGCGCGACCGAAGAATGGCTGGTTGTGAAATTCGGCGGCTACGCCACTGCTGCGTCAGTTTGATATATTTAAACCTGCTACACCGTTGTAGGTGTTGCGTTTCTGAGAGGGAGACTAGCAAACAACCAGGCAATCCTAAAATCACGACAAGCGGTGCTATTGTAGAAGCACTGGCCAACATCAACAAGCACCATTGCATGCAAGCGTAAACTCCTTATCGAAGCTGAATTCGAACATTTATCGAAGCTGAATATGGCTTTATCAAACTGTCTCGAGAAATAGCGGTAAGAGACGCAGTGTAAAGAAAAAAAGTTGAAACGAACCACACTGGGAATATAATTTTTATACCTGAAGTTGTCATTAAGTCCTCCAATACGTGGAGCACCGGTACACGATTTCAGCACAGCCTTGCGAATTCCGAGGCATACGCATCACAACTTAAACTTTTTTCTGCATTTCTTACGTGTAACGAGAGGAGCTACTAGGAGGAAGTACTGCAGAATGTTCCCTTACGTATCGCCAAATATAGCCCCACTTCCAGACGTTCTACATTACTTGTCGATATGCCTTTTTTAATGGCTCTCACTGAATCATCTTCACAGACGGTGTATACAAATGAGTATCCGGTAGGCCCAAGAGTATTTACCACGGAACCTTGCCACTGATGGTCCTATAGCGTGACTAATAATGTTACCAAAGCGCAAGAGTTTCGGGAAGAGCAGATGTAGCCTACCTCTTCCCACAAATGCGGGAGTGAACGTTGAACTTCTCAGACAGCAAAAACGACTGCGAACCTAAAAACGTGATCTGTATCATCCCATGCGGATGCTAGGACGCACACCGCGTAGGGTAGACAATCCATGCCCGGTTTCAAAAATTTTAACTAACGTTAACTATTTCTGGCGTGACAACTAGTATCACTGCTGTGTTTGCCGCCATGAAAAATAGGAAATCAACCTCGATTGTTGAGGCATGCTTGACGAATTATCTGAAAATTAACTAAGATTGCCTGTCCTGAAAGTTAATAGAGTTGGCCGGGTTGGTACATATTTGATACGTTGTCCTGCCGCGGTTATCTTAATGTCAAAGTGTAAAACCTTCCAGTTATTTTACGTTCGTACCGGAGCCTTTAAAGCTGTCGAAGTATCGACTCTACCTTGGCTACAAGGTGGATTCAACACTACCTGCGGGTGCAATTTCGTCCACACTGTGACGCACTCGCCTACGCTCGCCACACCTGCAGTCGTCGGTTAAATGATCCTAAAGTGAATGAAGTCCGACTGTAATGCTACAAAATGCGTGACCGATGGTGAGATCGAACCCCTGTATTTTCCAACACAGCAGCTCAAGGCTCTAATCAATAGTGCACGATCGCATCGGTTGCCACGTGACCGATTGATGGGTCACGTGCCAGTTTCTAGCATCCTTCCCTCGTGTCAGCTAGCAATTTGAAACGCACTGTTAGACTGCACTGCCTTCGGGGTGCTGCACTACCGTCGGAATCAGCCCATTTTGTGTTTCTTCTGTTAAATACCTCCAAGGTGGGTGAAGTAAAGCTGTAGCATTAAAAACAGTGCGAAGTTTCTTACGGGGCACAAGCAAAGAACAATATACGGGCATTTACTAAGCACAGCAAAGCTGTTTGCTATGATAGGCTCAGGAAGCAGAATGTATAGAGTCCGTCGCAAAATAAGTACGTCATCGCTCTCGTCGTGTGCAGTAACGGTCGCACTGCAGCATGCACGAGACAGCGATAAACGAGCACCACCCAGGTGAAAGAAAACGAAGACAGCATCAAGAAATTAAACTGCAGTAATTGGAAACAACGGGAAGCCAAATCTGCCGCGCTTCTCCAAAGAGAATGAGTTTGGCAGGCTATTCTTAATTTCCTAAGCGAAACAAGCATTGCACGCTAAATTTTATAATTTGTCGCATGGAAATTTTTTTTTACAGTAACATCGCTTTAGTTATTATTACTGATTGCATATTGGTATTGGTTAACCCCTAAATTCAAGGTTTCAGCCTATTAACTTTGTTTAAACTTGTATATCCCCGAAATTATTTTTACACTATTTAGCTTACCAACAGCCCGACTTCCTGGCCGACCCCCAGAGTGGGTTGTGCCACATCACTGGATAAATAGTCAACCAGCCGACTGACCAACCTGCACGCCACTGTGTAACTGTTCTACAAATGATTCTGCGCTAAAAATAACGGCTAAAGATTTATTGCGCTCAGTAATGTGCTAGTTAAATTTACCGTTTCTCACTTTGGGCTGACTTCTTTCTTTCTTTAAGATGCGGTCTCCACTATAGAGAAGCTGTAAGGCCTTGACGCCCTTGGGAAAAAGATTAATGATCACTTTCCACACTGACAACATACATATATATATACCTGTTTCACGCAACTACTGTTGGAATCGCACCGCTGGCACGAGTTGTTGGGGTCTCGGTGCTGACGCCCGTTATTGCCAATGGGTCGCAAGCCCCAAGGGTAGCGTTGGCCTGGCGGCCTGGGGCACTGGAAGCATCCGAAGGTCCCGGCAAAGCAAGAGAAGACTGGTAACAGAACAACTTGTTTATTCTAACATAGCAAAAGAGCGGCCGGTCAGTTCGACCGAAGTGGAGAGACGGGAGAGCACGTAACTCAGCAGTACAAATCGGAGCCTCTCTCCTGGCGTCCGGGGGCAGCTGCTCTTATACCCTCGGCGTCGCGGTCCAAAAGGGAAGGTCACGGGAAGGAGGTCACGGGATGAAGGTCACGGGACGGCGGAGCATGAGCCCACGACGGCGCGCACGGTCGAGCCGAGAGACCTGCTGAACCGAGTGTAGTGACGCATCGCCAACCCTCACTTGGGGAGCTCCGCTCCCCGGCTGCCGCGCTTTGACAAGCGTGGGCACACACACACACACGCACACACGAAGACACGTGGCACTGAAACACGCCTGGACACGCTTGGCGGGTAGGCGTTGCGGCGGCGTCGAACGGGCCAAAATGTCCGCCGCTTTGAACAAAGCCCCGGCGTCCGTTGCATCCGCGCCGGCATTACCGCGCGTTGTAGGCGAAACGTAACACTACAAAGAGAGAGAGAACGAAAAAGAACAGCAACTGGGAAATTTAAGTTCGCCAAAGCAAACTGTCCCGATTTAATTTAGAACCGTCTGGAGGATAAAGAGATATCGACGAAAGATTCACAAAGTGCGAAAGAGAAGCAAACCCGCGCCACTGGCGAGGCACAGCCAAGGTGACGCAATCAAGTCACTGGAGGTCAGCAGCACCGCGCGCGGGCAATTAAATCCACCGCCACATGTCCCAGCGAATCCTCGACGGGCAACGAGTGTTTCGACACACTGGGTCACTGCGGCTGTGCCTTTCTTGCCTGGCCGGTGTTTGGTGCGGTCGGCGGTGTTGCGCAAGGCCACGAGATGGTGACAGAAGCGCTCTCCCTCTCGAGAAAGGCCTCGCGATGAGCCTCTGTGTTTACTTTGACCCCGGGCACTTGGGAACAAATCGGAAGAACCGCAGCGGCGGCCGCCCACCGGCGCGCTGCCAGCGAAAGGCAGACCGGGAACATTGCTGTTGCTGCGGGCGATGGACGATCGCCCACTACACCACACTCCCGAGTTTCCACATCGCATCGACAGGGTGCCTTCTGTTGCGTCTTATATTTGGTCTAGAGTGCTCGCCCTATAAGAAATCAATTTATCTAGCTATTTGTCAATCAGTTAGTTATTTTTGTTTGCTTTTCTTCTTTCTCCCTCTCTCTTTTTTTTTCTTTCTTTACAGCTGCAATCTTTTTGGCAAATTGTCCATCTTAGACAGCGAACAGCTTCTGCTCCTTGCACGTTTTTTACAGCGAAAGCTGCATATGGCTAACCTTCCGTAGTTTTTTCGGCGTCCGGCAACAGAAACGGACTTGACGATTTCTAACAAACCCATACGGGTGCAGTGCGGCGGCGCAGATGTCAAAATGCGGAACAGATTAGAACGCTTGCCGTTAACAATGGCGTGACGTCAAGGTTACCGCAGTATATAAGCACGAGAGGTATCGGCGCTAAAAACAGCTGCGTTATCGATGGGGCGGGCACGTACAGTTCGTACACCCGAAGAACAACATGCGTACGAGGAGCGCCGGAGGGAACAGCAACGAGAACGTAAACGGCGCCGGCGCGAAACGACCACCGACGAAGAACGTTCGCGCGATGATGAACGAAAAGGACAATCGCGAGCCCGGGCACCTCCGAACGAGCAACGAGGCCAGACTCGCAACGCGAAAGAGGACAACCATATTCCACTCTGTGAAGATGGAATGGCGGCGAAAGCGCTTTGCTTATCGTTTGAGAGATTTGAGTGCCGTGAGCTATCGCTGCCATTCCATCTTCCCAGAGTGGAATATGGTTGTCATTTGTTTTTTAGTGCGAATGGCAACTAGTACGTACTACTGGGCATGTGCCGCTCTTGAACCTCCTTGACGCCAACTTGGGTCAGTGAGTACGCGCAGACTTCGCGGCGGCGGTGTTAGAGGGCGCTGAGTTTCCAGAGAGAAGCATGATAGAGGAGACCGGCTGCAGTACGCACCTCATACGTGACGCGTTTTGGCTATTCGCATACTTGGATAGTCATCGTAGATTAGTTCTGCCCAATTTTTTTCATTTTTGATAGGGCGTTCCTAAATATAATGACATACAGTTGGATTTCAATAGAATGCTTGTTGAAGGCAATGTAAGTCAATAGAAACGCAACAGAATTTAACGTACACGCTCGACTAACCGCAGGACTCGTGCAAGAGCCGTATCCCCAACTTAGCAGCCAATACTATAAAAAAAAAAGTTTAAAAAATTCTGACAGGGCCCATCTTACGATGACTACAACAGGCTAACTTTTCTACAAAAGAAGATATTGCGCATTTACGAAAATAATCAGGGTCCCTGTTATGAACTAAGCACATTACCGTTATTTTTTAAATACAGAATACTTCAACCAAAAGACGTTTATGATATTAAACTGCTGCAGTACATACATAACAATACACTATATATATGGTCTCACTTCACTAATGCGTTCATATACATGAACGCATTAGTGAAGCTCCTTACGATATGAGACTTAAAAGAAAACGGACACTAAATAGAAGGACCAATCATGGCAAACAAACAACCAGCTACTAAGAATCCTAAATAAGCTAGAAGATAATGTTGATTTCAATATGACTAGAAATGCATTCAAAAATCACGTGAAGGAATTGTTACTAACAGGGCTTGAAAGAGTGATTGTTCTAACATACATATATCACGATTGTCTCTTCTTATGCGGATACATATATCCTCATGTTTATATGCTGCATTTGAGTATACCATGTACACTATGTGAAAATACATAACATCATGTGTGTTCACTCACTGCCAATGAACTACCGCAAAATTACGTGCAATATATGTTGCAGGGTACCGGGGCCGCGGTCAGGCGCTGCGCGCCTTTTGCTCCTGCACGTTTCTTGAAGGTGTCATCATCATCATTGTCATCATCATCATCATCATCATCATCATCATCATCATCATCAGCCTTGCTGCGCCCACTGCAGGGCAAAGGCCTCTCCCATACTTCTCCAACTACCCCTGTCATGTGCTAATTGTGGCCATGTTGTCCCTGCAAACTTATTAATCTCATCCGCCCACGTAACTTTCTGCCATCCTCTGCTACGCTGCCCTTCTTGAAGTTGTATTCAAGATTAAAAATAAACGTTCCATTCAAATAACACTGATTCAATATAGCTGTACAGCGTATTGCCACCGTCAAAGCTAGTTACGCATGAGGCGCGTACTGCAGCGAGGCTCCTCTTCCGTGCTTTTCTAAGAACACTCGGCGCCATCAAGCGCCGCCGCCGCCAAGCCTGCGTTTGGCCTCCGAGATGCCTGGCGCGCCGGTGAGAAACACGTCGTGCGGCAACCGGGCTTCTCTCTCGCGCTTCCTTCTACGCTGCGCCTACTAGCGGCACTGCTGAGAAGTCCGCGCGTGGCCTCCGAGATTAGAAGCGTGGCGCGCCGGTGCCCGCGAACACTGAGATTGTTCCCTCGCTTGCCGCACGCCCAGTGGAACAAACTCAGTGACCTAAGCGCGCGAGAGGGCAATTGAAGAGCTGGAAATACCCTGTGCATTCATGGCGCAGCTCGCTAGAGCATTGGCGTGAAAGGCGTTCGTTGAAAAGCGCACATACCCAGTGCATTTGCGGCGCAGCCTGCTAATGCGTCAGCTTGCTGTCCTTGAGGAACCCTTGTGACGTGGATTTGATTCCGCACAGCACCGGAGAAGCTTGTGCGAACTTTTTCGTCACTGTAGAGCGGCACATTGGCATTGGTACATACGCAGTAAATTACCCGAATTGATGTCAAAGACGTTCATTGAAAAACGGCACACAGCTACTCGTACATACCCAGTGGCCCAAGTTGACATCAAAGATGTTCATTGGAGACCAGCACAGACCGCGTGGCACTTGCCCAGTGCTCCAGGTCGGCCTCGAAGAGTTTCTTCGAACTGCGGTACCTACCCAGTCCCGCATCTATAGTGGCCCATGTAGACGCAAAGGAGGTTCGTTAAAGACCGGCACGTATGTGCACATTGGCACATACTCGGTGACAAAAGTTGGTCCGATGGTTGTTTTTGAACCAGGTTACCTCAGAACAGCAGCTCTATGCGCTAGACATTCGACAACGGACTGCCCAGTGACCCAAGTAGGCGGGAAAACTGTTAGTTACAAACATAGCCCCTGGAAAGTCCGCGAAGTATACTAAGAATGCGAACGCATTAAAAGAGCGTCACTACAGGCTTGTCTGCTCTTGGATTCGGAGCCCGTGGCGCGCAGTGACTGCGGTTCTTGTTATAGAAAGCTTTAACGTCACAGGTGTATCCAATGTCATTACCAGGGGGCACACAAAACACGCGCACCCCCTTCCCCTATCCCAGAAAAAAAAAAATTGCTGGCTATACCACTGGATGGCACAGATGGCGACAGCATCCACTAAAGAGTGGGCTGCCGAGCCGAGCCTGAAGTGTGGTAACAGCGGTCAAATATGGTCAAGCATGCCTGGCCACGAAATCTCAATGGACCACTTCGGAATGCCTGACAATATTGATCGGTTTCCGCACCAACAGCTGCCGCCGAACACCTCTTGTGGACGCGCCCAGGTGTCTACCAAATCCGACGGTACTGCCTCATACAAATCTCTCTCTCTCTCTCTCTCTCTCTCTCTCTCTCTCTCTCTCTCTCTCTCTCTCTCCAGAATGTGATTCTTGGCTTGAAACAGCCAAGAAACCCCACCAAACAGCCGACTTACGTGCACTGCGGAAACGGGTCTTTATTTGCGTATTTTATCACTTATGTTGTTCGTCAAACTTCCGAAAGAAAAGTTATGCAAATCCAACGCATATTTAGGAATCTATCTAAAACGAAGCTTATGCAACCAAATCAATGCAATCCTATGCAACCAAATGCAATGCGTAACACTTATGTTTGTTTTCGTCAGATGCACCGTGTAAATTCATGCAATGTATATGTTTATGCTATACGCTATTCACAATATATATACCGAAATGCAAACACCACTCGGGTGGAGACGTCGACATAGAGATGTCACGAGGACGAATATGATGTACATTGCTTGTCAAGGGAAGGATGATGATGACAGCTATATGCACAGGGACGTACGACACATATTTAAATACATTGAGGCTTTGTATTATAGCATCTGTACAGAATAGGCACGTACCTATTCTGTACAGATGAAACAAGATTAATAACGACATCTATAGCGACCGTCCGCGCCGAAAGCTGGCCATAGCATCAGGGTATATCTTATACTATAGTGCTCCAGATGCCACTCGAGGTGAGTCAGCCCCATCCTCTCCATCACCTTTTGTAGACAACTGGCCAGTGCGATGGGGCGATAAGACATGACGACGTCCAGGAGATATTTTCCTGGTTTGAGCATTGGGGCGGAGGTGGCTGAACTTCCACGAAGGAGGAACCAAACAGCCGCGCCAAAAAAGCCCGAAGCTATTATTCGCGGCGATGTTCTAGGATGTTAAAGGCACATACGATGATGTAACACGTGAAGCCATTCTCAAAATATTGGGGAATGTTGAATTAGAAGGCCGTGTCTTAAGGTGGATATACAGCTATTTGAAGGATAGATTGTTCTCTGTACACACAGAGACGGTGCAACATCGCACTACGGCATCTGTTGTGGCGATGCCTCAAGGCGAAGTCCTGAGCCCTATAATCTCTAAGCTCGCGCTCATTGGCCTTGTTAATGAAATTCCCCATCTGTTCATGCGTCAGTTTCAGACAATATCTGCATCTGGGAATCCGGGGCGATGCCACTTACCCATCTCCACGCGCGTGCCATGGTCCAGAAAGCGGTCACGCACATTAACGGCTGATCCTGTACTTTTTCGGACGAGAAATGTAGCTGCTATCGGAGAAATGTTAACTGGTCGCGTTCACGCACAAGGCAATCAAGTCGTCATCAGAATTGGTGGGCACGCAATGAATCAGGAGAAAAATGAAAGTAATAATATATCGCGAGCTGTCCTGGAGCCCTCAAATCTCCTATTCGAGAATCAGACACCATGATCACCCACAGAATAAGATATCTTGCGGGAAAATCGTGGGGTGCATCTGTACGAACGATGCCTCAACTCTGCACCGTATTATTTTTGTATTTCCTACGCTACAGCTTACCTATGCAGGGCAGGACCAGTAAAACTAGCATCAGTGTCCTCCAGACGACACAAGTTCAAGCTCTGAGTATATGTCATGGACTTCTGAGGAGTGGAATTTAGGCGGCGACTGTGGCAATCACACATGCAACGTCCAGTTAAGACGTACATTTGCGTCGACGCTTTGACGATGCACATCAGACAATTAGCCCGGCTTCCATCACACCACCTCACCTCCCTTCGTGCTGCTAAGCAATGTTCTGAATTCTGCAGTATTAATGTTGTCCATCATTCAACTTTACCGTCGAACTTCACGCCTGCAACGAGACCATCTTTACCGCTGTGGTACACAAACTCTTCAAGCAGGCCTTGAAGGGCATGGAGTAGTGTGGCCTGCAACAGGCCACACTACTACTTTTGCATGAGAGACACAGCGGATGCCTTCATGCTTAACGGATGGCTCGGTTTTCTCTGCAAGTTCAGATGGCGCAGAGGTCGTTCCCGCAAGACCCATCACTATCAATTTCGAAACATCTCATTTGACGTCGTCGACGGCTGCAGAACTCGCCGCCCTCCATGCTGCATGATCTCGAGTTCATAAATCAAGAACCGTCAACAGACTCGGTCCGTTTTCTCTGACTCTAATGCAGCACACCAGTGTCTTATATGTCGCCGTTTTATCACGGCCCTAATGAACAATTAGACTTTGACGTAGCGCTACTCCATCACCACGCTAGCGGCAAAGGACGCAACTCAGCGTGTCAGTGGACATTGGGCCATTGTGACATTTATGGAAACGACCGTGCGGATGAGTTCGCCCGATCTGCCCTGTGATGGCATTCAATGCCTAGCAAGACTGTCGAGAACCGATGCACTAGAACGCTTCGCTCGATAGCACGAGAGTTTATGTCAATAGAACTTAATGGAATATGCAAACGCTCGTCTCCATAAAGGGCAGACGGTATAGGTCGCGGAATTAGTATCCGAGCGCCGATCGAGACTCGCGAAGAACCTCCGATCCCCCCGCGCAACATCCTGGAGGCACAAAGAAAAGAAAGGTAGAAATTAAGCTCGCCACGCCCCACTATGACAGGCTAGGGAATAGCGCTGACCACAAACAAACACGTACCCGAATCTATTAATACTCAATAAAATCCACCCAAGGGAATACTTGAACACATGACCATGGTGTTGGGAGCGGTCAGTTGTCACCCATACAACGTGGACGTGTTGAACTAAGGCCACCCGAAATTAACTCGCGCTTATTAGGGACAAACCCATTTGAAAGGCAGTGTATAAGATGTCTGGCTTGCGAACAAGGATCGGGAGAGCCAAGTTGCTCTGCTCGACCAAGCCCAGCGAGCCGCACACGCCATGGAGCCCTGGACTAGGGGATCCACCCTTGCCCAATTACCCCCCAAAGTAAAATAAAGTTTCTAGTACTGAAGAAACATGCGTTTCACAAATGCATGCCTATTTCGAGTCAGGGTGACCGACAACCCAACATGCGACAACTGTGGTTGCGAGGAGATCACTGCGCATCCCTTTTACCAATGTCCTCGCTTCAGTGCGTCCGGGAAAAGTAACTTTGAACCGCATTACATAGACTGGACAATCACTCCTTGTTGGAACCGAGAGTCCTCAGACACATGGTCGAGACCGTCCTTAGCACAGAAGGCGTTGAACGCGTTGTCGCATTTCTTGAGGAGAAGTGGACTGACTGAGATTTTGAGAAGTGTAGTGCGTTACATCGCACTCGTGTACAGTTTTTTTCTTGTTTTTTAATTAATTTCTTCTTTTGCTCGTGTTTCCTTTTATCGTCCCTAATTTGACCATTTTGAACTGCAACAAACCATCATCAATAATTTTCTTTACCCCCTTATCCCAGCACAGGGTAGCCAATCGATCCATGCACTGGCTAACCTCCCTGTCTTTTCCTCTGTTCCCTCCTCCTCACTAGCTTAAGGATTGGCCAAGAATGGACACATACCCAGTCGCACATGCCCAATGGACCGAGATAGGCGTAGCCCAAATATAAGAAATTTAGGGAAACCAAACAAGCCATTGAATACTATGCGCTATTAAGAGGCAGTTTCTGTGACGTAGTTACTAGCGCGAACAAGACTAACAGAATAAAGGGTGGGACAGGACAGAGTGCTAGCCAGAGCGCTCTGTCCTGTCCCACCCTTTTTTTCGTTAGTCTTGTCCGCGCTAGTAAATGTCATCACCAACTAGCGTCAACACCAACTATAGCCCAACTGTCTGCGTTAATTACTCCATAAAGAGGTGCGTGAGCTTTACAGATCCCTACGTGCCGACATTGCACGTTGCATGTGCAGGCTTTTTGTCGTGATATACTGTTTTATTACGAAAAACAGACGTGCTCTCACTGGCGGTACTTAGTCGGGGACAACATTGAGTGTTGTGTGTATAAGCCGGTTTGCTGGAGACTGCCTGTCAGGCGAGAAAGCGACGACCAAAGCTGGAGGCCGTACAAGTTCGCTGTAAAATGCCGTACACACATCGCACGATTCCACGTGCGCTGCGACGAAGTCAATATTAATAGCAGCGTCATCTTGTCGATGCACCGGAAGTTGTATGTGACGCCGCACGTCCATCCCTGTGTCGACAGTGGTGCTCTCCATTGCTGTCATCGCAACAGCAATAAACGAATTTACTGTTGCAAGTTATGTGCACGATATACGGCAAAATAATATTATTGCTACACAGTGACGGCAAAATACCATAGTGTTACATACAATGATTATTGCTTTTTTATGTTCCTGATTTTAGTGTACTTATGTGACCGGACTTTGTGTTGCTGCGTTTCTGAGTTGACTTCCAGTTTTGGACTGGCATTAGTGTACTTATGTGACTGGACTTTGTGTTAGTGCGATTTGGAGTTGACCTTTAATTTTAATGTGTTCAGGTTAATCCTTTCATTTTCATACTTGTATGTGAAAAGGAGTAGCCGGCGCCGAGTAACGGCGACAACATCTCCTAAGTACCATATAATAAAGAAATTATTGTAGGGAACATCCTGAAAAAGAAACCTTCGCCCCTTTTTCTAGTTTTCCGCATCCGGTTTCGCACTATTGTTGTTGTTCAAGTTCCACCAACGACTTCTATTCTTTAACTATCTCTTCGGGAATAATGAGCAAAGTCCCTAAGGAAGAGTCAACTGATTTCCTCCTCGGCGTACGCCTCTTAACTTCTTTTTGCTTCTACTTGTTAACAGCTACTGCATAGGTTATCGGGCCTAAAATCGCAACTTGTAAAGCCACCTCGCAGATCATGCGAGCGCGCATGAACACAGATGCACCACACACACGCGCGCACGCACGCACATACACACGCAACTGTGATGTGGTGGACGCGGTTTAAATCATGCTAAGACGGAAGCCGAGACACCGGCCCGTGCTACGTCGTCGTATGTGTGCTGACCACTGCACGAAAATGCCAGGGTGGATTCAAAGCCTATGCCGAAAAGTAAATTGCGCGTGCTCTTTATATATTTTCTGAACAAAGGCAAATAGAAGAGTCGTCCCTATAGGGAGGCTGCGGCGCTGTCTTTCGATGCACTTCACGGTAGGGCTCCTGTGCTACGCTAAAAAGAGTGCACGCACAGTGCAGCGGGAACGCACTCTGAAATGGCCTGTCTGTGAATTTGATATCACTTAGCTTCGCGGGAGGGAGTCTGAGTGCGCATTGGTTGTTTCCTTCTTCTTTGCAACACGCTAGTCGTTTTCTTTTTCTTTTCCTCATATACGCTAAACATAGCAACTGATGACGTGAATTATTGTCCGTGAAGAGTCACCGAAAGCACATTTCAGCGAACACTACTGGTCCATTGGGCATACGTTCGATATTGTACAGTGCACACGCAGCATTAAATATCCAAGAAAAGACGTCGATGGTCTCAAAATCACGCTACGTTAAAAAGGGGCACATAAAGACTGATAACGTTCTTTAGAGCTCAGCAATGTGCTCAGGATGGAGTTTCTCCGGCTCACTGTTCTTCCAATGTTATTTTCTCCGGTATTACTGAACCTTTCCTTCCCGTTCCCGTTTTTTTTTTTTCGTTTTTTTTTTTTTTCGAATGAAGTGAAATGGAAGTCTTGAAAGACCGGTTCAAAGGTATACAAACTGATTTTGTGTTCCTCGTTGGATAACTACAACACATCACACAAGGCCGGGTGTACACTGAAGGATGCCAGCGAGGGCAGCGCAAATGCGCGTTGACCGCGCGCGTTCGGTGACCTGCCTCTGCGAGGAAAGCCGATCACACCAGGGCAACGAGGGGCACGTCCTTGAAACAACCCCGTTCGATCGAGTCACGCGTCCGTGAGCGGCCGCCTTTCGCGACAGTGGTTCCTTCGTCGCTCGTCTTATCTCAGGCCAAGAGCTCGCTTCGTCGCCCAATGAGTTCGGGGCTGCCTCGATTTGCGCACGTTCGTCGCGATACAAGCATGCAAGTGAAGTTCTCTATATGCTATCATCGTTAAGCTATACCACGGGAATGATGATTAGTATACATGAATCGGTCTGATCTTCGTGCTTGGCTTGAGACGTTCATGTGGCGTTATTAATGCGTGAGCATTATGAGTGTCAAAATGGAATAAAGTGCATGCGTGTATTAGGACGTGGTGTATGTATACACAGGGTGTTCTTTTTTTTTTTTTTTAGCCGCACCAAATTGTTAAAATTAGAAAAATATAGATCACGGTAGCATTATGTTTGCCATTCGAGTTTACGGATTGGCAGCCTCTAGATACAGAGCAACTTGCGCTATTACGTGCGTAATTAGCGAAGTTACGGTAATTAACTTTCTAATTATGAATAATAGGTGGCTACAGCAAATGAGTACTTTGGGGCCCGCCCTCGACACTGCCTATCCCAACGATTAAATATTGAATAGCGGATTTCATGTGGGAGCTACGCGAAGAATTAGTACCCCTTGGCAGGCTCCTTGAAACCGAAACTGGCTGGAAAAAGAGCGCCTATATCGCCGCCGAATGGTTTACTAATACTATAGTTTACCAATTACTAATAGTTTTCTGAATATAGTAAGGCTATAAGTCACCGCGCAAATCCGTAACCATCGCGAGTCGCTGCGCTTACAGCGAAATCATTTGCTGACAATGAACAACTTGCAAGCCAGAAGGACGAAGTTTAGGCAAAACCGTGTACTGCCCATCATTTACCATGCTGACTGAGCCGGCATACTTCCAGCTCCAGTACACGATGAAGCGCCAGGGTTTGCCCTTGTAATTTTGTTGAAAACTATTTGGCTTCCACCCTCTGGAGTTCTCAAACATGCAATAAAGAAATGCGTCACACGAGGGTTTTTGAATTCTGCCTTCATTCAATACAACCGTTACCTCGGTCACAGAAACAGAACACTGAGTCATCCACACTGGGTCATCCAATACACTCAGTCATCATGAAGAGCCACCGAAGGTGTAGCAGCGGCAGGTGAGAGAAAGTGGCAGAAACAGAGACGGCAAATTGAATGCAATGGGTGGAGACAAAAAAAAATGTACGTGGAGTTTTTCGAAGATGGAAAGCACGAAATCAGGAACGGAATTTTGCAGAATAACACAGAAAACACACCACTACGCCACGGAATCTGAGATGCGCGGCTGACCGGATTACTTGTCCAGACGGCTTCATTATACCTCCCCCCCGCCCCCTTCACCTCCCTTGGACAGGACAGTTTGCGTCTTCGGGAATGTCGTGCTCACCCGCGAAACTGCGTTTCATAATTTTGCGCCCTCTTGTTCGGAATGTTTATTGCTCCTGTGGCGGTAACGCGTACCGTCTTCTCGTGGACCACACAGCCTCAAAGGCCGAACTCACAAAGCCCTTTATTGCGCTTTGGCTGGCCTCCTTCACTAATTATTAATATGTCCAGTATCAGGACTGACTGGCGCTTTCACTTACGAATAATTCCAGCGTAAGAGCCTTTTGTGAATATATATGCGGGGCTCAGGTACGTTTTTCAGCACATACACAAGCCGCGTCAGGCAATAATGCATGGTGGCGTTAGCCCTTGGCCTTCTGCATAAGGCACCATTTCTTTGGTAAGATGTTGAGTCACTCCGCTGTGTCTCTAACGTGAATCGGTTGTACACGGTGCAAGTTCGGGACGTCACTAAACTGTACATGCGCCCTTCACACGCGCAGGGTGTCCGGAAAGGCAGTGCATATGCGCCACACCACAAAACACAGTGTTTGTTACGTTGTGCTCTGTTGGTTCTGTTGCCCAGGAATAAGACGAATCTTTCACGTGCAATAGGGAACGAGAACGCGTCTGTAACGTAGACGACAGCAGACGTCGACGCGAGTTTAGGCATACGACCGATTCAGGAAACGGCGAGACGGCTTTATAACGTGCCTGAACGCACGCTCACGAGGCTTCCCGGTATTGAGTGCTGCGGCCGAGATTTTCTAGAGCGTGACTTTTTCTTTTTCGTCAGTTGGCGAAGGAACCGTGTCATTAATCAGTGCGCATCCCGACAAAAGTCAATGTGCCCGATTTCAGCGGCTTCGGGAGTCACATGTGCAGTTGCCCACTGAAATTAGGGAATGCTGGGTTGCGCAAGTTCTTTCTTCTCGATCTCTCTCTGCTGTGTCTAATCTATCTATCTATCTATCTATCTATCTATCTATCTATCTATCTATCTATCTATCTATCTATCTATCTATCTATCTATCTATCTATCTATCTATCTATCTATCTATCTATCTATCTATCTATCTATCTATCTATCTATCTATCTATCTATCTATCTATCTATCTATCTATCTATCTATCTATCTATCTATCTATCTATCTATCTATCTATCTATCTATCTATCTATCTATCTATCTATCTATCTATCTATCTATCTATCTATCTATCTATCTATCTATCTATCTATCTATCTATCTATCTATCTATCTATCTATCTATCTATCTATCTATCTATCTATCTATCTATCTATCTATCTATCTATCTATCTATCTATCTATCTATCTATCTATCTATCTATCTATCTATCTATCTATCTATCTATCTATCTATCTATCTATCTATCTATCTATCTATCTATCTATCTATCTATCTATCTATCTATCTATCTATCTATCTATCTATCTATCTATCTATCTATCTATCTATCTATCTATCTATCTATCTATCTATCTATCTATCTATCTATCTATCTATCTATCTATCTATCTATCTATCTATCTATCTATCTATCTATCTATCTATCTATCTATCTATCTATCTATCTATCTATCTATCTCACTCTCTTCTCGGCTGAAAGTGCGTTGCTTTTCACGGGGCGTTTCTCCAGTCGACGCCGCCGCAGACGTGGCGGACGTGCTCAATTACGACGCGTCCTGAAGCGGCTCGAATCGCTCAAACGCCCATCAACCATTAACATAGTGGCAACCTCTCGCGCTACTCGATTCTGCGGGGGACACGTTACGTAAACCGAGTTTTCCATGCGGTCATAATGCGTCCGTCCCGCTAATCGCTTTTAAAAAGAAGCAGGTGGCAGCCCTGCGACAATGGTCGTTCTACGGCTGTCGAGCACCTCTGGCCTTCGCCGTCACTGTCAAGGCCATTCGTTCTGTCTTCCGTTTCCTGTGTCGCAAAGGTGGCCTTCGCTAATGTCGCTGGCAGCCAGCCCACTTCCTCCCACGGGAGATTTTTATCCCGCTTTCTATGGAGTGATGGCCCAAATTTGTCTCACTCGATCGGACTTCATCAGGAACGGTGTACATTAAGACGTCCTGACAATTCCCTTTGAATTTCGGTTCTCAGGATACCCGGTAATATGATACCGAAGGTCAGCTCAATGTACCATATATTTATGTAATAAAAAATAAAAGAAGACCTGTTCACTCATTTGGGCTTATTAACCTGCTCAGACTTACATACCAATTAGCTGTTTTACCCCGAATCCTGCGCAGTTCTGTGCAGTAATGTATAATACACAGAGAAGTCTAATGAGCTTTGTGCTTGCAGAACTTCTTTTTCGCCTCCGATATTATTTCCATGTTTCTTCCCTCTCACCTATAGCTCATGATCGTATTCATGATCGCGACTGGCCGCTCGAGGCACTTTGCGTGTATTCACGTGGTTTTTTTCACGCTTGAAAAAAGACGTTTATGTAGCACGTACTGAGCAACAGAGCGCTGCAGCGGGAGTTTTTCGTGTTGCTCTACAGTTTCCTCACTGAAAAATTTAGTCTAATTATAATATTTAGAAGTTCAATGATCAATTAAGACTAATTGCGTCATTAGACGGAATGCAAAAAATAATCTGAGTCTCTCCAAGCGACGGCAAACAACATTAGCTTGGTTCTATCCAGCTACGCGGCATTTGCATATCTTTAAAATCTTGCTGCATGATAGTTGGGACACTGTGTATACAGGGTGTTTCAGCGAATACTTTCAAAGAAATTTTGTTTGACTGACTGAGGCAGATAGCACAATTCTAGTCCATGAGCTAATTTATTTGAAGAGGCAGACATCACTTGCACAAAACGATGAAATGCATAATGGAACAACGAACTAAAACTCACTAATTAAGTTTTTAGCTAATTTTCTTGTGACACATATTGCAATCTGCAAATTCTAGTGCGTGAGACTACAAGGCATACCCACTTGAAAAGTATTGTGTGGACGACACCGTTTATGAGCGCTAGTTCACAAGATAGATAGTTCACAGGAAGTTCACAGCGCTGTGTAGGAGAAAACATATATTAGAAGTAAATGTGTTATCTCTCTCTCTCTCTCTCTCTCTCTCTCTCTCTCTCTCTCTACGCTCGTCCGACCCCCTAACATTCCCCAGTGTAGGGTAGCAAACCAGGAGCTTTTCCTTCCGGTTACCCTCCCTGCCTTTCCCCTCACTTTCTATCCTCCTCTTTCTTCGCCTTCGTTGCTTCTGTGTTCTTTTTTTTTCACGAGATGACTGTGACAGTACTTATATGCACTGCGGCATGGCAGTACCACAACAGTACGCGATCTGTGTCGAGAAAAATTACGGCAGAACTCATCTCGCGATGGCTGTCGACGGCAATGCGAATAGCAATCGAGCAATGTAGCGACAGACCATATTCCTGAAGTCCCGTTTATTCAACACGTGTGGCGGTAATTCCGACACCTTTGTTGATTCAGCTGTATGCCACTTACACCGATATCATGCCGCCTTGCTATGGCACTCGCTTGGCAGGGTCTCCCATGAGCATGGAGGCATGACGACGACTGTAAGACGCCGATGCAGTGACGATGGAATGAGGAAGAAGGAATGGTATAGATGGAACGACAAAGGCATATAACGGCGACGGCATGACGACAATGAGATGTCGATTCTTAAATTTTGCGACCATGGTATGACGACGACATAAGGAGGATGAGGTGGCGACGACGGTGTGATTACGACGGTACGACAGCAACCGCATGAGGAGGCGAGAATGACGGTGATCACACGATCAAGACGTCATGACAACGGATACACGATAACGTCTGTGTAACGACAACGCTATGACGACGATGGCATGACAACGGCGGCGTAATCATGACGAAACGGCGACAGCACAATTACGATAAGATGACGAACAAGGAATGATGTCGATGGATCAACGTAGGAGGTATGACGACGACAGGCATGGTGATGCTGAAGTGATGATGATGGTTAAAAGAAAAGCGTGGCGACGATGGCACGACCACAACGGTATGAGGACGAACGCATAACGACGACTCTACAACGATGCACCGACGATGATGACAAGACAACGACGTGAGTACGATGGATGACGAAGAGTCTGCGATGACAATGGCGTGACGGTGTCTGCATCACGACACCTGTATGACGACAATGGTTTGACAACGACGGCATGACGAAAGTCGGATGACATAGCTGGAGCGACGATGATGGCACGACCACGACAGCATCACGGCGACGGTTTCACAAATGGAGGCATGATAGCGACTGACGACGAAGGCATGACAAGGGCGCCATAATCGCTATCGAATGACGACAGTATAATTACAGTACAATGGCGAAGAAAGATTGACGTCGATGGAACGACGAAGCCGGTATGAAGACGATGGCATAACGACAATGGTATGACGTCATTGAAGTGATGACAACAACAAAACACAGCGTGACGACGACGACGATGGCATAATGACGGCGGCATGACCAGACTTGGATGTCAAAGCTGTAATTAATACAATGATCACGACGGCATCACGAAGCTACTTGGACCACTGGGTCGGAGTAGAAGGTGTGACGACAATAGCATGACCAGAGTCAGATCACGAAGCTGGTATGACGACGATTGAACTATCACGACGGCATCACTATAGTGGTGCGACAACGAATGCATGGCGAACGTATGGAACGACTATGACGGCATAACGACCAGGAGCACATACATATAGCTGCCGAAGCAGGTAGACAACGTTGGCCATTGGTTCGGCGTAAGAGGACGAACGGACGGACCAACGAATAGATGGATGGATGGATAAATGAAAGAGAGAGAGAGAGAAAAAAAAAGCTTTATATTTCTCGTTTCCGTTATCCTCACCTTCCTTTCATGGGCCGAAAAGAAGAAAAAGAAAAGATTACGCAGATTTTGCACACTGTTGAAAATGCTTGCGTTTACGCACCGAACAGGTGACATACTTAATGTCACATGAAGTACTCGTGTTTACGTTCTACACCGTTAGCAAGCTATGCCGAAATGCAAAACCAGCTTATGCAGATGCGCACTGTGATACGTCGACGCAACGATTTCACGAGGACGAAGGTCATGTGCGATGCTTGTCGAGGGAATAAGGGTCCTAATGGTGACGAGAGTTGTATGGCTATAGCGAGCTAGAATAATACTGCGTAGTGGCGCAAACCAGAGGGTGCGCCAGCGCATTGGCTGAGGCAAAATCCGGGAGCCGCCGTGAAGTGGCGTTGAGAGGTAGGGAGAGAGATATATGGATTCATGTGAACTACGGCGCAAAAATATGTAGACGAGAATAAAGTCGGGACGACACGGCGTCTGCTCGACCCTTGATCCCATGTTTGACCATTTTTTATTGTACTTGAAGTCTTCGTTTTCGTTTGAACGCCCTTGTTGTTTAGGTATCACTTAAATTATTAAAACTAAATTCTGAGGTATTACGTGCCAAAATCATGATCTGATTATAAAAATCATGCCGTAGTAAGGCACTCCGGCATAATCTCTACCACCTGCGGTTAAATACGAGAGCGTAAAAACAAAAACAAGAAAGGACATGCACAGGGTATGCGTATGTCGCTTTACGTTCGCCTCTTGTTTTTTACGCGCTAGTATTTGACGATCATGAATAACCAAACCAACTAGCCTGTTAAATACGAGCATTACTCTTAAATATGAATATTACGCCGCGCAGAGTTATTTCCGAGTATTGAGAAACGCATCTAATAATGGCAGCGGGACATTCGAAAATATTCTTCCTATCTCTTTAGAAGTTTTTCGCAAAAGCTGTATGTGATCCACACGCCTTTCAGTTCGGGCACAGGTTTTCCATATCAGTCCGCCTGTTGTTGCTATCACTTTGATCTTGGTGGCATTTGTAGATATGCAACAGGAGCTTGCGAAATCTTACATGCTGTGGAGCGCTCGATTACGCAATTTATTGCAGATGACGTAACCAAGCGAAACACTATAAGTTTTGTGCTCACGCTACCCATAGCGTGGCCCACATATTTTCGCCAAATGTAAGCTTTGTGTAACATAGAGTTCCTTCCGGACACGTACTGGGAAACAGCAAAAAGTTCATACTTTCGAACACAAGTTATAGGATATATATATATATATATATATATATATATATATATATATATATATATATATATATATATATATATATATATATATATATTCCCAGGAATTTCACTTCGCACACTAATGGGGCAGAGCCTTTCCTACATCTCTGATAAGCTTGGTCTTTGTGGCGTTTTTTTAGTGATGTCAGGGCAGCGGACTAAATTTCGGGCCACTTCTAAAACCCAGTTACATATATTTTGGAGCATCTGCACGCATAATTTATTCGAAATTCCGCCATTGGCCCACATATTTCGAACTTTGCGTGCACATTAGCCGTGCACTGTCCCTTATATTAACGAAATATAAACAAGATGCCTTATATATCTAGTTCGCCGAAGACACCGATGAAACCAACTGCAAACCTGGTATGACACGTGAAACCGGGAAATGAAGGGAAAATACGAAGGTTCGGCAACTCTTTGAAAAGCCTCTATTTGCACCAGGAACACGAAAGTTTCGCCACACTTTACACCTAATATTCTAACTATTTTGACTGAATTTGCAGTGGACGTCTTGTGCAGTTGCTTTATGACTTTGGGAAGTATACATAGCAAATAACGGCAGTACGACACTGCGGAACGCTTGAATAAGTAACCTTCTACAAAGGCTGTAATTAAGCTACAGAGGTCAAACGCTCAAAATTCGTCCCGCACAACACGCGGCTTAGTTTTACGAAATGTAAGCTCAATACTTTGCATAGTTTACCAAGGAGACCAAGGAACAGCAACTACATGCCATGTATAAAGCACACAAATTGGGAGAAGAGTATTTAGTAATTATTAATAAAGCACATAATTGCCTTACATATTTCAAACTTTCGGCACACGTCAACCATAAAATGGCACTCATTTGATCGAAATATGAAATATTTGCCATTTATAGTCTACCCACAAAAAAAGTAAAAACGTTTGAAGTGTTTCATATAACGCTTCTATATGGGCCAAAAACGAGGGTTTAAAATTTTTCATTTAACCCCTAATTGACATTTCAAAATTTGCCTGGTGATTGTACTTAGCAGTCTCCGCATTTCCTCAAAATAAAGACTTCGTGAGTGATTTAGCTTTTTTCTTTTTCGTAAAACCATGAAAACTGTCATATAACGTTTTTGAGTGGTTCTAGACGCAATAAAGAACAGATCGCTTATGGGAGACAGACCATCGAGGTTTCCGCAAAAGCTTTTTGTTGTGAAATTTTCATTCCTCATTCTCCTCGTACATAAGGCACTTGGCGCACCGATGGCCAGCCGAGAAAAAATGACGCGTCCAATACAGGAGCCGTGAAATCCTTCGACCGTATACGTTGCGATGATCTGTCTTTCAGGTGTTCCGGGGTGTTTCCGCACTACGACACAGCGTGTCTCCCAAGCAGCATACAGCGCACCAACTATACTCGGTCTAATTATATACATCTTGCCCCATTTCTTCGAGACCGGTATACCGTAACGGAACGACTATGTCCCAGTTTCAGTACGTTCAGTCTTTGTTATACGTTGACACAAGCGGCACCCCGGCTACGTTGATACAAGAACTGGGAGATCGGTCGAATAATTTTTCCCCTACTCGGTAAGAGCGGTAGTCTCGTTTTATTTTTAATCGAGTTAATTCGACTTTCCCCACCCCCTGGATCCACCGGTGGCGCAGATTATTATGGCCTCCGTGCGTTTACAAAAAAATGCGATTGCTTTGAAATTCAGGCCAATAAATGCAGATAAAGCGTAATAATTGAAGCCACAAGAACGTGTGAAGCAAGCACGTAGGTTAGACAAGTCCTTGCACTGCCCATCATTCCACGGCGAATGCATTGCGCATGCGCAGTCGACGGCAGAGGCAGCAGCAGAACGGTAACGCTGTGCTAAAGTACTTTACTGACTGACTACTCTGTCAGTTGCCTCCACAAGTACGTTTTGTGTGCGTTGTGCGAGTGTGCGTTTGTTTTGAGTGTATATATGCGTCACTTTGTGTGCCATTCCCTTCATATTAAAATACATAGCTTCCCTGACCATCCCACGCTGTGGCGGCCAGATACATACGCGGCTTATCTTCAGCTGAAACGGACTTGCAAGAAAGACGTCATTGTCCACGTAGTATCCGGTTGCCAAGGCGCACTCAGGTCCGCTGCATGTGACGTCTTGACGTTGCCGTGAACAAATGTTTCAGATCGTTCTCTCAGAGTGTGCCAACGCAATTGCCTTAAGCCACTCCTATGTGCAAGGCACATGTGCAACGACATGCCTGGACTGACTCGGGTTTGAGTGTGGCTACGAACGTGGAAGGGAATGCTGCACGTGCCCCTCCGTGCCATGTAAGGGAATCGTAATAATCCACAGCAACTTGTTGTTGTTGTCGCCTTTAACATATAGCACGTACCCACGAGGAAGGACTGGCCAAGGTTCGCAATGGAAACTTTAAAGAACAAGCTGTCTTTGCGTATTCTTCTTATGCTTCTTCTTCATTATTTTCTTTTATTTCTTGCGTATTGACCACAGTTATCGTTGCTGTTGTCCATCGAACATGGGGCTCATAACCACTAGGGGGGATTGGCCAAAAAATGTTTAGATTATCCCAAGTTGTAATCAGAAATAAATTTCCAGGACTCCTATATAGTAAGTGCTCTTGAAAGCTTACATTACATGTTAAAGTGGAAAAAAATAAGAAGAAGAAGCATCAATAATCATCCATCGAAAAGTACACACACAAACAAACAATCAAACGAACGAACGAACAAAAAGGATGAGAGATACAATTCAATAAGCCATTGGGTAGGACTCATTAAGGAATTCCTGGGCAGAGGAACAGAAATCACGCTGGCCGAATCAAAGAGTAGAGGTCCCAAGCGAGAGATTGACGTTCACAGCTTATTTTCAAGATCATGGGTAACGAACGAGGAAAAGGCGACACTTAAGTAAGCGCTCGTGTCGTTTATTTTTTCTTCATCCTAACGTCGCCTGCGCATTCTCTGTCGCTCCGGTAAAATTTCGCCGGAGTTTGCAGTGAACTTACACGGCTCTACGCGTTTCGTATACGTGATTTGACACATAGCGCACCCACACCCGGTATAGGCGCCGCTGTGAGAATAGGAGTCGGGATGGACCGTAAAATAATTTACACGCTTAAACGTAAAGGGGGTGTAAATTTGTAACTTCACACCCTTACACCTAAAAAAGGGGCGTAATTGTTCGAGTTACCGACATATTTACTCCCCCGTTCACTTTTGATGGTGTTAATTATTTCGCAGTGATAAAACGGGGAATGAGTTCCCGAATGCGCGCGCGACGCGGTAACGCGAAACGCACTCACCGACTGAGGACGACCACTTCCGCCGTGAGACGATCCGCCGCGAGGACTGCGGCAGCCGCGTGCTCTCCGGAGCGTCGTCGTCGTCGACGCCAGCCGAGAGATGCCACACCCGCCAACACGTGCGCGCCACGCGCTAGCTGTGGCCAGCGCCGTGCGCCTCGACCAACTCGATCACTGCGCCGTTGGCTGATGAAGCTCTCGACGTGACGGTGCGTGTGCACACTCTTAAGCAAAATTGCACCCTTTTGCCACACAACGATAGTCGTCATCTGTCTTGTCCGCATTTCCTTTCTCTAACGCTGCGAGCCCGGTACTTCCCAGTAACGAACGGCATGCGCGTTATCAGCATGACATAGCATTGCCGACAGGAAAGTAGCGGGCACGGCGTTTTGAAAAAAGGAAACGCAAGCAAGGCAGATGTCGATTATCGTTGTGTGGCAGATATACACCCCAATGGGTGTAACTTTGCCTATAAGAGTGCTGGGCCCGCTCGCCCGCTGAGCTATAACTCTCTATTGTTGACGGACTACGATTTCCTCCATAATGCCACATCCAGAATAGCTTGGCTGCCTTCCTCTTGTCGCAGTGGGCCGCCCCCAGAGCCATGATCATTTTAGCCTTCTGATCATTCGTGAAGGGCATGACTGTCTTCTTGAAGAGCAGGTCACTAGCGTGGTACAGTTGAGATCTCCCGTTAATTATATCTACGCACTGACACGGCAAACTAAAGGGATTTACGTAATCGACAACAGCATATGGTGGCCGTAGAGATCCGCCAAAAGGCATTAGATGGACATAGCCTGCGCAAGGTTTGTTTCTATTGCTAAAGGGAACAAAATGAACATACTTTCCGGGCGCGCCTATCTACAGAACAACAAGAGTGCGTAAAATCAGTCCCAAGTGCCCCGTCACGGTTTCCCGGCTTCGAAATCCCACCCCTCCCCACGTACGGCTCCTCTACGCTTAACAATGCTTCAGCGGCATGTTCTCATGATGCCGCGACCACCACATCGCGTGAAGGTCCACTGCATCGAGTTGCCGCCGCTAGTAAAGCCGTGTATCCGTCCGTGGCTATTCGCATGGGAGCGCCTGAGTAGCGGCGCACGAGCACGTGTCTATTTCGCATTTTGGATGTCTAGCGCGCTTTTGTTTTTTCTCGGAAAAACCAACGAGGCAAAGCTGAGCACGAAACATATGCTTGATTCGGAGGTTATTTGAGGCGCCCTACAACATTGTAATTGATATGTTTGCGATTCAAGCAATAATTAAAAAGTTATCTAATTAAAAGCAATTAATACTTCATGATGAAAAAACCACTGACTGTAAGTACCCACGACTACGGCCACTATGCAATCGGTACGATTTCTCTAGAGCTCTTGGGTTTCTTTTGTTGTTGTTGCTTTGTTTAATTTTAGTCCAAGTTAACTGGGACACCCGCTGTATGTGTAAGCAGTCGAAGGTGCGAGGAATTGGTGGGAGCGACAACCCCACTAGGGGCAGTACCATGCCTACCAATATTACAGCGAATAGCTGTTCGTGTTTCGCTACCCTGCGTTTGCGCCTCGCGATGAGAGAATCTCGCATGTGCTTTTTGCACCAGGTAAAAAAAAAAAAAAAAGATTAAGCGGTGTCGTGTTGCAGTACAGTACAGAACATAAGATAGATTTTCGATCTGGCCAAATGCAGCAGCTGCAAGATGTCCTCCAATGTGCTTCCGTAATGGAGTACGGCAGTTCTATAAACTCTTTGTTAACTACATTTGGCATTCTTTTGCGCAATCAAGGAAAAGAAATGACTGAGAAGGAGGAGAGGAAGAAGACGCGGACAGAAGCGAGAGCTAACTTCAACTTATTTATTTCGGTAACAGAACAAAGCAAGAAGACAACCAAATGCGCATGCGTTCAGCCGTTACGTCATGAACGTAAAGTTAACTAGGTCAAAAAACTGGAATTCACTACTGAAAAGATAAACTTAAGATCTTAAAGGGACTGGCAACCAATGTTAATGGTGCCCTAGCCTTCTTTAGTGCAATGTAAGCTTACCGGTCAGTGTGTCTGGTCATGAAGTGGTAACGCATAAAACACGGTGGGACATTCTTGTCAGAACTTTTTCGATCTGGAGTGAGGATGTAGTCGTTCACTGGAAACCTGCTGAAAACAGTGGTAAGTGAGCGCGATAGCGATTATGCACCGATGTTGTTGGGAGGCAGACAAGTGCTGCGAGAAAATATTTTGTTTATCAAGACGATGTTCCTGCGATTCATGTTTCCCGAAGCGTTAAATTAGTTCTACAGTGATAGCTATGCGTTGTCAGATTTTGCAGTTGTAGCTGTAGGGAGGACCTTTGACTCTTCGTCGGGACTTAGGCGAGCAGGATTTATTTACATTATTTACATTTGAACATGAGATACATTTACACAGTCTAGCGTGACTCCCAAATGGAGCCCGCAAGACGAAGCATACAGCAAACGAGCACACAGCTCACGAGTACATTTCGAGCACGACAACGAGCACACTCTAGCAGCCGACAATCGCTGCTTATAAGCACTTGGTCCCCCCCTTGATTCCAAGGGGACGGAAACGTTCGTCCAGTCATTGTAAACACTCCGCCTCTCCCCGGGACGGGTTACACATACACATGCACACACACACACACACACACACACACACACACACACACACACACACACACACACACACAGGTGCTATGGTCCGGAGCCGACGTCAGAGAGGCTTCGTAGAACTCGGAGCCACTCCGGGTAGCACGCCTGAGTAACACATTGTCTTGCGTCTTGGTCGGCGCGTGGGAAGGAGCCTTCGTCGGCGTTCCCGCGGCAACTCCCCCACTCATAGCAGAACAGGGCGGCGTTGTCGTGTTGCGCACAAAGCCTGCTTCGTCGAACTCCTTCAGTCACAACGGCGACGAGGCTAGAGCGTAACGGTGGCGGTTTCAGCACAAAGCCTGCTTCGTCGAACCCGGAGCCGACCCGGGTAGCGCGCCCGGGTAGCACATTGTCTGGTGTCTCGAAAAGCGCATGGGGAGGTTCTGCCAATTACCTCCCCTCGAGAACTCCCCTGAGCTGACCCTTCGCCGCGTGGCTGCCGGTTATCCGCAGTTCTCTGAAGTGCGCCACCGTCCCGGTTGGATCGGAACACGTGCAGCGGGCTGAAATAGCTGCAGGCCGATCCTAAAAGCGTTTTCGTGGTTTCCTGTCCAACTGATTTGGTCATTATAACCAGTCAAGGATGTTTTTTAGCGAAGCCGAGTTAAATTCTGGAAAGCGAAACGACTCTTTTGCGAGTAATACGCAGTTCAGCGTGTTGTCGTAGCCACGCCTGTGCTAAGACTGTAGTGCTAGCACTCATTTACGGCACAACTAGTAGATGAGATTTTGAACCTCACAGGTAGATGACACAAATCTGGGTACTTATCCGCAAACTCGCGCGCGTACAACAACACGTGTGCCATCCCGTATTGTGGGATGCATGTGCCGCTCGTTAGCGTGGACTTTCTTTACTTTATTGTACAAATAGAACAAAGTGCAAGCGTCTAATAATATGCGAAATCCAAATTTAGGCATTAGGTATGCCTTACTTCATAACGGCCAACTTATGTACAGTAATCTCACTGCTACATCGGAAGTATCAAGATTTCGCCGCCAGGCCGCGCTACTTACTGGTTTTTTAGAACTTATTTGCCAATTTAAAGTTATAATTCCTACTTAAACCACGAACAGCGTGCTGGATTCTATGGCTATAAACCATGGTAATTTCATTTAAATCAACGTCTCACTACACATGTTGGCCACTTGTCAGTCTCATTAATCCCGTTAAGCTAAGGCTCACATTTGCAAGCGTCGCAATGAGCGGGTTATATGCATTACCTTTTTTCTTCGCGGACAATGTGGGAATTTGTGGAATTGTTTTTCGTTTTGTTTCCTTGACTGCGTAAACATTTCTTACGTCGATTATAACCAACTCACCCAACAGCCAGTTGTCGAAAGCAAAAAAAGAAAAAAAAAAGAGAGAAAAGCTCCCGTCTCCAACCAAATGGAACATTGCAGAAAGCTACGCGATAATCCTCGCCGTTGTTGACTGATCCAACTCAAATGCAAGCACGTAGAAGCGAAATGCATTGATATCGCAGCTATCACTTATCACCACTGCAAAAAAAATGAAGTGCAGATTAATGTCAGCTAGAGCATCAGTCCATTTTACCACAGAATTTGACGACGTATTTACCGAACCTGAGGCTTAATTGGCAGCGGAATTATTCTGAGTGGATATATGTGTCTATGATTGGACAAGTCACCTATGCAGTGAATAATATAAAAACTATAGTAAATAAAACTTTATTAATAATCCAACACCACACTGTGGTTTGCCGTGCAATTGCATATGTGCACAAGTAATAATCACATCCGTATTGCGGACATTATTAGCGAAGGTAATAACGTCGTTCTTTATGGCAACGTATTATTGGCGGCTACGTACAGAAGACTGAGATAATTCCTTGGTACTACGTACAAAGTTCTGGCAGAACCCTTCTCACGATGCGTTCGCGCAACGTGGCAACGCATCGTATTGCCCCCGGCAAGACGCGTCATGTATGAGCCGTGTGCTACAGCTGGGCTCCTCTCACGCTCCCTTCTGGACCCGCTGCGCCGTCTAGCGTCGTGCGCGCGATCCCCCTCCTTTCACGCACGGCCTCCGATATTTGCACCGGGGGCGTGCCGGTGCGTGCTAACTAATCTCTCGCGCAGCGCGGGCATTCGTGGCGCGTTCGTACTAAATGGTCGTACTAATTGGTCTAGATGGTCTCTGTAAAAGTAGGATGTGTGATAGACATGCAGAAACCAGGAAGGAGCAGCGCCAACTAAGACGATCACGAGAGGGAGAACGACACAGGACAAGTGCCTCCTGAGGCGGAGACCGACACAGGACAAGCGCCACAGGACAAGCGCCACCCAGGACAAGCGCCTCCTGTGGCGGAGAACGACACAGGAGGCGCTTGTCCTGTGTCGTTCTTCCTCTCGTGATCGTCTTAGTTGGCGCTGTTCCTTCCTAGTTCAAGTATGCACCATCTAGCGCAAATGAATGTTGTTCTGAAACATTCAGAAACCCCAGGATAACCGAAATAATTTTTTTTCTCAGGAAACTGTGGTATATGCGCATAGTATATATATATATATATATATATATATATATATATATATATATATATATATATATATATATATATATATATGTGCGCACAGCTCAGGAGCCGCAGCCTGAATGGGTGTTTTCTATATATGTGCATGGTGTTTGACCTGCGCGAGTGTTATTTGTGTCTTTACATAACTCTTATAACTTTTGATGAGCTACTGCATTTTTTCCACGTAGTAAATTAAGTAGGAAAGAAAGCATTAGTGGCACTGCAATAAGCACTAAAGCTCGGAACAACATTCATTTGGGCTAGATGGTGCATACCCGAACTAGGAAAACAACAGCGCCAGCTAAGACAATCACGAGCGGGAGACCGACACAGGATGGCGCTTGTCCTGTGTCGCTCTTCCGCTCATGATTGTCTTAGTTGGCGCTGTTCTTTTCCTAGTTCAACCACTAAAGCGTCGGGCTGTTGTGCTTGAGGAACCCGCGTGACACGGGTTCGATTCCGCTGTGTAGCGAGGAAATGTCAAAGTTATTTCTTTATTGAAGAGTGATGCATAGAGGCGATAGACAGATATACACAAAGTCGTCGAAATATGCTGAGAATGCGAATGGCAATTATAATCGCTTAGTTTAATTATTCATTATATAGTACATGTTTCAATCACGAGAGTGAAGCTGCTCGCAGGGCTCATTTAATGCTTGTTCACCTCACACAGGAGTTTCGGTACGAGCAGCAGCTTCGAGATATCCATCCCAACGCTTGCAGACAAATGCAAATCGCCGTTGCACGTATCGTTTTTCCATAAAACCGTCCTTGCGTGCTGTGGGACAAACTGCGCGAACCATCGATGTACTTCGAGATTTTTGGGGATGGATATTTGAGAGACTATCGTGGTGCAATAGTCACTGCTTCCTGAATGCTGGCCGCATTTTACTGGGGTTAATAATTGCTCTATGACGAACTCCACTAAAAGCCTGATCGCTAAAATAGTGGCTAAACTAAACTATTCGACCTATATTATAAGTGTTGAGACGCACGTTTAATTTTTGTTCATGACGGGCGTGTACCCTACGTGCAAGCGGTGGCAACGGGAAGACGAACAATGCGCTTGCGAGCATGCGTTCGCGTGTTGCCACTGGTACAGTCTACCAGTGGCGCGCACTCAGTGACGAGAAGTGATTCTAAAATGAGGATGGGCTGCGACGAGCCCAAACGATTTATTACAGCGAAGCTGTTAAGGACTACTTTCCCCAGGACCGTGTTCGTGTGTGGACACAAAACTCCCCATACGTGGACTGATCCCGAAGATAGTGCAATGCCGGGCCGACCCGCGGCGGAGGTGCAGTTCGCCATTAACTCTTTCCGTACCGCGCCCATTGGGCATCGTTAGCCCGCTAATGACAGTTTGAAACGCCGCTTTCGAGACCTTCCGCGCCGCAAACGGACACACTGCACTGTAGGCCGTGAATGAGGATAACTAAATTTTTGCTTGCTAAGCAGTTCTCTTTTCTCCCGCCAGGCGCTAATTTCTGAACTCATTCCGAAGTTTTGCGATCGTCAAAGTAGAAAGCAAGAATGGCCACCTCCGGGACCAGCGCGCGCGCTTCGAAAGATCGCAGATCTCGCGATTGTGCTGCGTCTGCGGCTGATTTTATCGATGGATCGAGCAGCAGCGAACCTGGGGATGCTACCTTTTCGTCGGACTTTCACTCGGAGAGCGACGACGACGCAAGCCAGCCCGGAACATCGGCGGCCACGTGTCTTTACAAACTTTGTTCAATTTTATCTCATAATCTTAGCCTGGTAATTTATATCTTTTTTATGGCATGCATCTCGTTAATAAAACTTTTATGTTTGAAAAGCACACTCTTTCTGCTTTTTTGTTATATATTACAAAACATATTTAGTGCAGTAGTTCCTTCAGAAAAAGAGATATGGCATAACCTACAAGAAACACCTATTTTCGCCATGGTAGGGAAAGAGTTATACCACAGCTTTGCTGGTCATCCTTTTTCACAGTAGAATGGCACTGAGTTTTCTTTCACGCGTCCCGCCCTGCGCGATGTATGCTAGCTGTGGGTGCGAGGGAAAGCGCGTATGCACAACGAGGTCACGTGATCAAGCGCACGCTAGTGAAGGAGAGAGCGCTGTGATGATCGGGGTCGGGCATGAAATAGATGGTAGCCGGCCCATGCCGTCGTCTAACTCATCCACGCTGAGGACGTTGTTGAAGGGAGAGACTTGTTCTCATCGAGAACGAGGAATATGGAATTTATTTACAATATCTACATGAGAACGTTACAGTTCATCAGTCTAGCATGACTGAAAGAGAAATGCACACCTGGCAGCAGCGCAACAGCTGCTTATAAACACTCTGTCCTCCCTAGATCCCTAGGCGAGGGAAAACGGCCGTTCGACCGTCGACCAATTCGGAGCGTCCAAAGTCATCGTAGCCGACCCGCCTTTGAGGGGGAGGGTTTACACACTCACCTCCGCACAGGTTTCACTGACCACACCGAGGTGAGAGGGTTCTCGCAGACAGAGGTCTTAACCCGAGCAGTCGCCTCATTATCCCAGGGTTCACTCTGCAGTCAGTGGCCGCCGCGTCTGTCCATTGACTGACGACTTCTAAGCCCCGTGAGACGGCGCCGCAAAACACCTTCTTCCATGAGTTCCACAGCTTCAGACCAACCGTGACGCTGACGGCGAATCCTTTAACAATACCTGACTGATCCACTAATTTGTGACTGTCGGCGCTCATATACCCATGATAACGAATATTCGCTGCAAGAAGGGTAGTGAAATGCTGGCTTGACCTCTGTGACTCGTCACAGAGGAAGACGAATTATCTTACAAGAAGATAAAATGATCTTACCCACGGATGGTGCGAGCTGTTTCAGACTCCGCGCTGTATTATGAGCATTGAGACGTTGTCTTCGTGCACTGCGCATTCTCGATGTATTTCACTGCAGTTAGTCACGATTTGTTGATGAAAGGAAACTCGTACATTGGCGTTTAGTTTCAGGCAAGGGCATATACGCAGCCACTAACTGCGAAGTTGGGCGAATGGCGGGGTAGGGCGCTTTTCGTCTGCTGATGTAGAAGACGACGCGCTGTCTGCTCTGAGTGGCTACAGCTCAGCGAGCCAAGTGCAGCACACGACGTCGTATTATCTGCCCGGCACCATCCCGGCACTACACTCGTCTACACGAGCTTATACGAAGTGTAAAAAAAAAAAAAGCCCTATTGTCGGTACGCGCGTGACATCATGCTTATTTTAATTAGTAACCGAATGTTTACTGCAATCTATAACACCGATAACCTTAATTTGTGTAGTTGTAATGCTCTGTTATCGCTATCAATGCTTCGCCTTTCGAGTGAAACTGAGACATGTTTATATTCACGACCGAACTTCCTCCATGAGGTTCAACAGACCAGCCGATGCCAACGCGCGCTGTGCTCGCGCTATTATTCGGCGGCGTAACGCTGACTGAGCAAGCAACATTCACACAGCACAAAATTTACTGCTAACATGGCGGCGCTCCTAGTGGGAAGTGTAGCTCGCGTAGCTGTGTGTTCCGTTTTCATGTTCTCGTTTCGTTGAAACACAATTTCCTGCATTCATTGTGCAAACATCGAAGCTGAGAAGAAGAGGGGTAGAAGTAGTTTTAATTGAACCATTCATTACTCCGCGCATACATGTAGGCTGTGCAGGTCGGAAAAACTTCGGCTTGCTGTTGGCAGCGTCTGCGGCCAACGCGACCGACGCTTTGCAGCTAGCAATCGCAGCTTTAGGCTGGAGTCCTTACTCGTCCTCGCTGTTCTAACTGGTGCGAAAGCCTTCGCACAAGACTCACAGTTCCTGCAAGGATGTCCTCAATACAGACCTGTCGTGACACTTCGGACGCAGTGGAAATGTGCGCTCCTTTGGGACTCTACTTGAAAGCGATCGCCCGCTTAAACGTCAGTATACAGCTGCCTCAAATGAAGACGCCGGGGAGAAGCATCTCAAGCTGGGAAGTGATGGAAAAGCTACGACAAGCCATTAAACCCGACGAATTCACGACGCTTAAGATCAGCAAAACGACTCTCGAGTTTATACGTTTCGAAGGCGAAGTGGAGAACCGCAGCGCTCTCAAAGCTGTCGTCGCTCGGCTCGACAACAGTACGTTCAAGTTGAGCGGATTCCCCGATAACCTGCGAGTGCGTGCGGCCGAAGCTAAGGTTCCGTTCCCGACGCGGCATGATTGGGATTCGTACTTCCGCGACGCCAAAGGTATGGACGAGATGAAGCCAGGCGAACGACCGGATACCATTTACGTGCAGGTGAGATGCGAAAGCGTAAAGCGGGGAAAAAAATATAATAATAATTATAAATTGCTGAATTGTGTGTTTGTGAAGTGTGGACGCGGTGGATTGCAGTGCACCTCCTGTCCTCGTTTCCCAGTGCATCTTTGTTGTGGGTCGTCATGAGTGTAAAGCCGAAGAATGGAACGCACCTGACGCTTGCGTGACACACGGGCTCCACAGGCGTCAGAATATTTTTTTCAACGACCGAATATGAGCAACAAGAACTAAAGCACCGATGGTCGTCGCCTGACGAAATTTTTCATTTCAGAAGGTCTAACCTAGATCAAGTGTGGAAAAAAAATTGTTGCCCGTGGACGAGGTCACGGGCTGGATATCGTTAGAACAGTAACTGTTAGCGCCAGTGTGTGTCGTGTCTTTCTTTTTGTGGCTCGTCTTAGGTGTTTGCGCTGTTACGATTAGTTCAGTAGAACAGTAAGGCTTTGACTGAAACTGTTTTGATTTACGCAGTAGACTGTAATAAGATTGTGCTGGGCGATTCAGTACAGTGGTTATAAGTAGGGGGAAAAGAAATAATTTAATGCATGAAGCAACACAGAAATTTTTACAGAAGTATCGCCTCTTTCGTTTGCATACCAATTGTAAGTGATTCCAGGCTCCACAACTATCACCCAGGCTCCACAACTATCACCATGCACATCTTTCAGATTGGCATTTTGGCACAACCATAGAAAGCATGCTGCTGACGCAACATGCTACCACTACAAAAATCTAATGAATGATTGGAGATAGAAGTCGCAACATGCAAGCTCATTATTTCAGCTGGCATGCGCCCAACCACATTGCAGTTTTAAATCGAAGACAAAGCAATTGCCTAAATGTCCATGTAGGCAGTCGTGTACAAACAAGGGCCTATTCATTATTACAGGAGTACTGCCGGCCTCTCACATGAGGCCTTAGCCAGGAGTGGGTCGTAGAAAAAATAGAAAAAAAGAAAAAGCAGATATGGTAATACAACAGTAAAACTTGCAAAGGCAAGTCTACAAATGCAGATGTTACAAAGAAATCATCACTGCATACAGTGCATCAAACTTAACATATTGCATCTTTAGAACACTTGTAACTAAAACGCTAGTGCTTATACATTTTATAAGTTTTTTGCGTATACATACAGAATAAAAGAAAAGGAACATCAGAATATTAACGATAGCAAGCATCTCTTAGTGGAGCAATATCAATAGCCTTTCAACATACAAAGCCTTGTAAATACGCAATAATGCAATGAACACCAATGAAATCTTTCAGGCTTACATGAAAGCCCAAGAAAGTGAAACATAAATTGGAATGCAGGACGCATGCGCTATGTGATAAATCGTGGAAGGAAAAAGGAATTTAAAAAAAGAGGGAAGTCAAGTGTGTTTTTGTTGCAATTTTGTCGTGAACGATTGAACATTTGTGCAGTTTACCAGGTCAGCAGACGGAGCATTCCAATCACTGACGGTGTGTGGAAAAAATGAATTCTTGAAAGCTTGTGTTTTGCAGGAATACTCCCCAAATTTTTTTTAATTCTCAGATCGTGTTGGTCGGCGATGAAATGATTCTACGTACGCGTTTTATTTATGCGCAGCTTATCATGGTACAGTAAGAACATCAATTTCAATCGATCATGCTGTTGTCTTGTCTGGGAGATATCCAAGTCAGCATTTTTTAGAAGTATTTTGGGTGATGTAAAGGAACTGTAGCGATTATAAACTAATTGTGTTGCTTTTCTTTGAATCATTTCAAGTGTCTTAATATTTACTTGGCTGTGGGGATTCCATAACACCGAGTACTCGAGGATTGGACGGATGAAAGCTTTATACGCAATTAACTTCAATTTTGGGGTGGATTTACGCAAGGACCTTCTTAAGAGTCCCAGTTTCTGCATAGCTGTCTTTTCAATGTAGGCAACATGATCATTCCATTTAAAATCTGCGCAGAGTACAACACCTAAGTATTTATAGGTATTAATGAATGATAGTTTATGGCCATTGATTGAGTATTCATACCGTAAAGGGAGTCATTTATGTGTTATAGTCATAGCCACCGCTTTCATTAAGCTTCATTTGCCAGGTAGCACACCAAGAAAATATTTTCGTTAAAGCTGTGTTTAAAAGAGGCTGGTTGCACAGACTACATATTTCTAGGTAAAGAATGAAGTCATCTACAAATAACCTTGTAGTAACTGGAATGTCATGGGTGATGTCACCAATAAAAATTAAGAAGAGTGGCCCAAGCACTGAAGTTTGAGGAATTCCGGACTTCAGCGATTGTGAATAGGAGCATACGTTATCGATAGTAACTACCTGATTTCGGTAAGAAAGGTAGGCCTCAACCCATGAAATTAAAGTATAATTTTTCAGTATAGGTTTAAGTTTTACTAGAAGTTTTGGATGCGATATGCGATCCCATGCTTTTTTCAAAGTCTAGAAATATTATGTCAAATTGGCCTTGTTTATCTAGAGTAGCTGCAATATCATGAACAGTTTCCAGACGTTGTGTAACAGTAGAGAATTCGTTACGGAACCCGTGCTACCGGTCGTTGATTAAATTATGTTCCTCGAGAAAATTTACAAAGTGCTTGAATGTGTGTTCTAAAGCTTTAGCGCTTAAGCACAATAGGGAAATGGGTCTATATGAAGAAGTGAGGGAAGAGTTAGATGTTTTTGTTATAGAAATAATTTTTGCAAACTTCCAATCGTTTGGAAGCTCGCCCTGTGACAATGATTTCTTAAAAGTAATGTGCAAGAACTTCGAGCACCATTCAGCATACCTCAGAAGAAATGCGTTGGGTATGCCATCAATACCAGACCACTATTTTGGATGAATATTGGTAGTTGGCAAAAATGCCTTTTCTGTGATCAGTTTGCTCAATTCGAGATACTGCCGTTGCTTTGCGTTGTATTCTTTTGCTACTGTAAAAAATAGAAGCTTTTTGTATTCTTAAGCTAACCCAAAAATTAGCGAAAAATTTTATGTATTCTCATGGCAATAAAAAAATGAGGTCAGCTGAGGTAGAGGTGGCAAGACAGGCATTGGTGATTGATAAGGCAAAGTAAAAAAATATATCAGAAAGACAGTGGCCCTATTGCAGAAAGGTTGCATGAAAAAAATGGGGCAGCCATCATTGTTGGCCTCTTTTGAAGGCTACTGCAGGACTCCATTGTACTCCCATAGATTTCAGGACACGCCTGTTTTGCATCAACCAAACCAAACCTTTTGTCTGCTAATTTCCTAATCTCATCAATGCACAGTTGAAATTTAGGCTTGTGATACTAGTCAGAATGCTCATCACTGCATCTCATCTGCCGCTCAAATGCTTTTCTTTCCACGCAAACAACTTGTTACAAATGGGCTGCTACATGTACCATTCACAAACAATTTAATTTGATCACAGGTTTCACAACCTGTCCTTGGGCCTCAAGCAACTCTCAGAGTCTGTTTGTTTGACCTATGTGACCCCCTGAAGGTTCTGCTGACCTACGTCATTTAAAAGTGTCCAAAGCATTTATCAAGAATCTCTGTCTCCCATTAAAGGCCAAGTGCAGTAAAGTTTTGGACGGCATAAATGCCTAGTTTCAAATGGTGCAGTTAGGAGCCATCATGCATAATTTTACATTTGAAATAAGAGTGGATGCATCACGAAAAGCTGAAAAACCATTATTACTGCTTGTCAGAAAAAACACAGATCCTGGAACGTTGAGAACCAGCGTGGTGCCTGGACATAACCTCCGAGATCTGGAGGTGCCTGCAGAGTGCTGAAAATCTTGAAGGCAATGTGCTAGAATCGATGTCATATTTGCAAACTACCAGGTGCCGTGTCATATGCTAAGGTGCACTATAGAGGCTGTTAATAGAAATTAGGGAATTAAACCAGCTCTGCAGCTTTGCTGAGGTTGCCTTCAATAGTATATTCTACTGATGTATAACCAATTTAGCCAAAATGAAAATTCGTCGCAATTTGTCTTTAGGTGCCACAGTGCTGCCAGCAACAAGTCGGCTGTCATGTAAACACCAATGACACGAACCTGACAAGAGCAGCTCAAGTTGATTTGGGTTAGACAAGATTTGCCTGTTGCACTCATGTAAATGCTAGCTGATTGGCACAGCTGCACAGGGGGTTGGATGAGTGAACCTCACCTGCTTGCAAGGTGCACGTAAATTGTTAAGATGGGATGGGTTGGCAATTCGCAACCAACAATTAAGAACTGGACTCTCCATTCACACGCACATTTATCTTGTACAAGTTACTGCTGCCATTTGGCCCCCTGAGAACAAGTTCATGTAAGTGCTGCCATGTTAAAGTGTCTCAACTCAATTTCTGAACTGGCTCACTTGTGTTGGATTGCTAAGGAGGCCATGTCTCCCATACCAAACTTGAGCTTGCATCCTCTGCAATAAATTATTCTCATCAGTGGCACCGTGGTCCCTGCAGGCCTGCATGGAGCCTCTGAAAGCTGTTGGGAGGCTTGCAGGCTGTGGTTATAGAAGCACCGCTATACAGTTCTTGTTGCGAGTGTTTTATTAGTAAAAAAAAAGTTACTTGCCTTTATTTTTGCACAGGTGTACTAGGCAAACAAAAGAAATGGAATTCTAATAGCTTAACTACAGGCCACAGTGAAGCAAACGGGGGCCATGCTGCAAGTAGGCCTCAGTGTTGGTTAAAAAGAAAACTTGTCGAGAAATTTAATTCTCTATACAGCCTCAGCAAGGTACATATGGAAAGCTAGCCAGTGCATCAAGCGAGCTGTGTTAAACTTTGTTCTGTAGTTGGTTCACTACCAAGAATAAACATCTTTGTTTTCATTTATCACAAGAATCACTTAATTAAGGTTGTAAAAAATGAATGAATGCATGCACTTCAAGAAAGAAAGCATAAAAAATTTCTTGCACATTTGTGATTGTCACAAGAGGTAGTTGTGGCCTATCTGACAATCCCTCATTTCTGGCCTTTAGTTACTCGGGTGCCATTGGCAGCAACTTTTTGCCATCTGCCCTATTAATTCATTTTGCATGCTTGTTTCGTAATTCTACCCTTTGTGTGACACATACATGCCTAGGCAGGCAAGTATGATATTTGTTTTATGATACTTAAACTCCATGAGCACATGTTCACTATACTAACAGGTGTGATTACTAGGTGCCAGAATAAGTGGCACAAACGCTAGCCACATTGTGTGTTGCTAAGTCCAGATGTCACACATTACCATAAAGAGCGAAATCATCACAAGCTTTCACTGAAAAGAGTGTTCCTTTCTTAGTGAACGCAAAGAAAGAATGCTTGGGTTTTCTAATAAATATGATACAACACTGAAAATTATTTATTCAAAGGTAAACATTAGGCAGTGATCATCCGGGTTGGGACAGCTCAATTAAAACAAATCAAACTCTAACCAAGATATTTATTTAACAACGCAGTGTTTTGGAGCCAGCCTGGCCTCTTTTTTCAGGGGTGAGATATCGAGCGGTGCAGTGGCACTTGTAAGAGCTTGTGAAGTGTTTTGACAAAACTCTTAAAAGCACTGCTGCACCTCCCGCAATCTCACTTTGAAGGAGGAGCCAGACCATCTCCAGAATGTCGGGTTGTTAAAATAACACGTTGGTGGAAGTTCCATTCGCTTAATATGTTCACTGCGGCAGCGCTTTTTGAAGTCTTCATTTCTGTGCATGATGACTCACCTGTGAGTGACCAGGGAGTTGTGCTTTTTTGAGACTTCCTCAAAGTGGAGAGAGATGGCACTGTGACGGCACAGATTAGAAGCAGCAAGAATTTTTCCTCTCTGTTGATATATAGCAAACATGTTGCTTGCAAACTGTGGGAAAACCCTGCACCGCCATACAGCGAAAATGTCTGCTGTGACCTACCCATGACTCGTGTCGCAGCGAATGTGGGAATTCTGAACATTATTTTTTGTGCTTGTTCTTCAATGCATGCCAGTGCTCTTAATCATGCATTTTGGCACAGCACAAAGTGGTTGCCAACAGTGCAAGTAATCACTTTTGGCAACGACTGCAGACTGCCACAGGCACCAAGTGTCTCACTCAAGACGGTCACTTGAACTATTCTGTAACAGAATAGAAGTATGCTGTAGTGTACAGCCTTAATTTATGGACAAAACATAAAGAAGGCAATAGGAAGCATGACTGTGTCGTGTTGCCTCCATTATATCCTGTACTTAAATTAAGGCAGTACATAGGGATAATCATGAACCAACTAGTTCAGATTAAACCATTGTTGAAGACGAGTCGTATGCTGTGTTCCCAGATGGTCTCCCACCAAGGACCGACTGAGCCTAACACCACTTAGCTTTAGTGATATGACAAGAATGAGCATATTCGGTGGTGGTGTGCTCGGTGAAATCACGCAAAGAACAAATTTCACCGACGATTATGATACTCCATAGTTCGAATTTTGAGTGCAGCTGTTTTGGTCTTTTGAATTCACAATGTATTATGGCAAAGAATTTGATTCTGAAGAACAAGCTGCACTCGGCGGTGACGCTGAGCCTCCGCTCGGGCAGCTCGTTTAGCAGCAGCGGCAGGTGAAGCATTTCCACTGGTTGCGTCGCTCATTGTTCAGACAGAATGCATGAACACAGGAACGTGTGGCTTGCACAGAGCGCATTCTCTAGCGGTGGCGGCGCTACAGGCAAAGTAGTGCATGCACAGTGGGTCCGAAGCCCATGCCAGTGCTTTGTTTCCGTGCTTGCCGCATGCCTGGTCATGCCAGCACTCCGCTTTCCTCCTCACCCTTTTTGACATACCCTCCTCCGCTTTCCGCTTCCTGGTTTTGCTGCACCCTCCTCTCCACTTTCTTTCTTGCCTCTTTCATTGCCCCACTGTATTCCTCGCTTTCATCTTTCGCTGTGTTCGTTCGCTCGGTTACGCTGACACTGAGTGGTCTAGGCACTGATGTGCTATGCTGACTTAGCCACACCCCAAACATTGAGCAAAAGATCCTCATTGTAACTTGGCTTATCGGTGAGTGCGTTGCTTTCTTGATGAACCCTATTTATTACAAATCCTGAATAATTATTATTAACAGGTCATTATGCGCGAGTTAGCTTGCGACATTCCTGGAGAAAGACTTGCCTGGTGGCATGCATCACAATGCAGGGCAGCCAACTGCACAACATGCGTTTGGCATCCATATTGTGTATATGTACAAGGGTCGGTCAAATGACGACTGCAAATGTTTTTGCACTTCTTGCCACCCAGGGCTTCTTTCAGTGGTCCGAAAATATGGAAGTTGCTCGGGATAAGGTCTGCTGAGTATGGCGGATGTGGAAGACACTCAAACTTCAGGTCTGTTATTGTTGCCACTGTTGCACTGGCCATATAGAGCCGTGCATTGTCATGTTGTAACAGAACATCTGCAGACAGCAATCCATGACGTTTCGATTTGATTGCAGTCCGAAGATGATTTTTTAGGAGGTCAGAGTCTCCGAGTCTCACTAGTAACAGTGGTCCCTCGCGACATGTCGTCCATGATGTGTAATCATGTAATCATGCAATCAGTGACGTGTCACGAGATGCACTAGTGATACTGGTCCCTCATGATGTGTATTGCTACAAGATGATGCCTTTTTCATCCCAAAAGAGTGTCAGTGTAACCTTCCCTGCTGATGGCTGTGTTCAGAACTTCTTTGGTTTGGGTGATGAGGAATAATGCCATTGCTTACTCGCTCTCTTCATTTCTGGTTGGTGGTAGCAAGCCCAAGTTTCATCCCCTGTGATGGTTCTTACAAGGAAAGCATCCCCTTCTTGTTGAACAAGCTGTAGAAGTTGTTCAATTGCATCAACACATCACTGTTTCAATTCAGGAGTCAGCTGCCAGGGCACCCATCTTGCAGACACTTTGTGAAATCCGAGCACATCATGCACAGTGTGGTATGCTGAACCATGACGGATGTTTACACTTGTATTGTCATCTTGTGTCACCCAGCAGTTTTCTATCACAATGGCTTTAATGACTGCAATGTTTTATGGAGTTACAACAGGGTGTGCTTGACCCAGATAAGCAGCAACAGCCACAGACGTCATACTGTTCGTGAATTTGTGACTCCATTTTATTGAGTTGCTGCTGCGACATACATGCATCACCATACTGGACCTTCATTCTGCGATGAATTTTGATCAGCTTCACACCTTCACTATGCAAAAGCCAAATAACAGAATGCTTTTCCTCCCTGGTGCAAATTGCTAGTGGGGCAGCCATTTTTACACCGTTCATGTGCCAGTGTTCCCACACCTGCACGATGCTGCCACCTAGTGAACATCCAGCACATAGTTAAGAACATGTCTTCCAACATACATGGTACTTGTGCCATTGATGACTTTTTTTGTTACACATTTGCTGTTTTCATTTGATTGACCCCCATATATAGCTTTTAAATGCTAGCTTTTTTATTAGTCCTATGTAACTTTTTTACTTATCTTTATTTGATGTATCATTTTTTAATGTGTTAGCATTAGAGCACTCCTGTGAACGAAAATCTCTGTCGAGTTTTATACAGTAAAAGAGGGGAGAGGAAGGGAGAGTAGAGGAGGCCGACACATGTGGAAAAGGAGGAGGCACCTGATGTCACAAGAGAGGAAGTATGCCGTGAGGAGGGGAGCATAGGTGCAACATGGCTGGAGGGGAGAGGAGGAAGCCTACGCCATACATCATGTGCTCCAGACCCAGGGTAGCGCCATGCCCCATGGGGTGGAGCCAATAAAAGAGAAGAGGCAGTGGCGGCGCAGCACACTGGCATGCGGTAGAGTGCAGTGCCACACAGTTGATGCTCAGCCGTCAGCAGATGCACTTTGTGTTCCGGTAGGTGCATTAGTGGCTCTGTTTGTGTGCTGTATAGCTAAAGGTAATGATAGATGCCATACCTTCTAGGAACGGTATGAGTGGTCCTGTACAAGAGCATCGATGGAAGAATACTGAAGCTATGTGACAAAGAGTCTAGCACGTCTCATCATTACATGCAAAAAGGGCAAAATGGGTGGGAAATAATGCTCACGCATTACTGTCACATGAAGCCCTTTAATTGCCCTCCTTAATTTCTGTGTTCTTCACCATTTAGTACTGTCCTTCTTTCTTTCTTTTTCTTAATAACTTTTTCTTTTCTTGGGCCGTGAGACAACTTGGGTGTCCTTTTATAGGTGCGGCACAAGTCCACAACCTATCCTCCTCTGTTGCTTCTCTGTAGCCAGAAAAACAAATTTAACAACAGCGTTGAACTAGTAGAATTGATTTCACTTTACATGTGGTTTATTGCAAGCAGATTCAACTGCACATGCTTCTATGCAGGGTTTGCCGTGCAAGTGGTTTGCTGACAAACGGCGCGATGCTGACCGGCCGAATGAACAACTAGTCTGTCAGGCGTTCGGCGGGCCGGGTTTGGTGCGGCGGCTGGACATTCCCTTGCTTGACCCATACCAGAAGGATGCGGAGGCCTCCGTTGGGCGCATCTCTACCTTCTCCTTCAGCCAGGAGCTGACATTTGATGTGTATGTCCAGTACATGGAGTACATGGGTTTTGTCAAAGCCATGGACTCTCTGCGTGGCATGAAGCTCATGCTCAAGACGCCTGAAGGACGTGCCTTCACAGCAAACATCAAAGTGCGTACTGTGCTGCATGGGCTGACGGTACCACAGGACAGTGGCTGGATTTCGGTTGTTCTTGGTGCACGAAGTAGTTAACATTACAGCCTTAAGAGCAAGACACTAGCGTGCACATGGAAAAAAAAATAACTTAGATATTATTGCCTTTTGGCATCCCACTTTATTGAGTGTATGAATTGAAAGAAAAAACACACTAGCACTTGTGTTTAAAAAAGACTTGGACTTTACTGTGTGAATGGGCACGTTTTAGCCAGGCGTGGCTGCCATGCCAAGAAATTCTAACCAATAACTAAACAATTTCATCTTCTTTAGACATCCCATTTTAGTGAGTTAACAAACTGAAGTCACTTGCTCTGAAGCCACTAACCCTACAGACAGTATGGCTTAGTTAGCAATGTACCAATGAAGATCAGCGCATATGTCACTTTGAAGCAGTAAAGGTTCAGGATTTCTATATAGATACCCACTGCCACTTTGTGTTGCTTTTGTTTTTCTCCATCTGCATAAGAAATGAAGGCAGAACTTATTTAGGAATTAATTTGTGCACTACGCCATTGTACACTTAGTTCCTTTAAAGGGCTGCTACAGCACATTAAATACATTGGCCTTTGCTGGCTGTGAGCCTAAGCGTATCTGTGAACAAGTGGAGTCCGAAACAGTTGGAACAGCGAACTATGACACAGACAGCAGCCATGTTTGACTTTGCTAAAATTGGAGAGCATGCCTGTTTCTGTGAAGACGCTTGTGTCACATGAGAGAAGTGTGAGGACTAGTTTTCTAGTGTATGGTGCTAGTGTTGTAAAAACACAAGATTGTGTGACATTTATTCCTGGCTTTGTAGTTTATGACAGCCTATGTTGTGGATACAGGTAATAGAAGTCTGGCCACAAATGCAGTTAAACTACGGCCACCCCAATGCTGTCTTTCCCTTAAAAAAAAAAAAAGTGCAGACAGCTTTTTGCCATGTGTTTTTGCCATTCAAATAAACATATTCAATGAATGCTCAGCCAAGTACTGGAACAATCTTGCCACTTATATCACTTTGACAACTCCCTATTTCACTATTTGCCCTTCAATATAATCACTGATGAGTCACCCCAGGTTTATTATATGTGCCACTTCAATCCCACCTTTTCTTTAATGCTCTGTGAAAGGCTCTCAAAGTGCACAGTGCACCGACGTGTGCCCTTCAATATTTTGTGACGTCAACATTCTTTTATGTTAAATAATGGAGCCAATTACCGTTTCTCTACACACAGCTGAAAGTTCACTATATTACCCTGATTATAATCTGTCCTTCCCTGCGACATTTTGGACCCATGTGGTTCCTTGATGTCACGGCTACATGCTGGCTGTTGGTTGGGATGGCTGTACTTCCTGAGTGGCAGTTCAGGTTCCCATCTTTGCTGATGACAGAGAGCATTTATGTGTGCCTGAAGTTTGGCTTGCATGTGCCTTCACTACAATGTGGAGCGCATATGGCTTGTAGTGAACGGGGGGGGGAGGCAAATGAAAAGAGAAAAAACTACCAGAAATGGGGCGCACTAGGAGCTTAGCAACTTAACACCCTCTCTCTCTTCACTTATTTATGCCTTGTAACATCTACAACTGGAAATCAGATTAAACTCCAATGAACATTACGTATAACTTGCTTTTCTTTTTTCCTTTGAATTTATTTAAGTTTTGGGGTGGCCTGTACATAGACATGTGTTTTTCTCTTAAAGGGACACTAAAGGCAAATGCTAAGTCAAGCTAAAATGATAGATTAGTGCTCGAGAATCTCTAAGGCGTCAATATTATCGTGGGCGGAGCCTTCATAATCGAGAAATTGAGGTAAATGCAAGACATAATTAGAGACTCCCCCGAGACATTCAAGCGCCTGCCCGATGACGAAAGTACTCATCAGTTAAATTCTGTCACTAGTACTCAGCTACTCGCTTCAAAAAACATCCTTGGGTTGTATTATAAGATGAAATAAAATGCTACTTGTCCAATTATATTTCATTTTTAGAAAAAAAAGAAATTGAAATTGCCGTTGACAATGACGCGGGCAGTCTGACGGTTTCGTTTGCGCTCGGCTCTGCACCGCCCAAGCTTTTGCGTTTCAGTACTTCCCTGATCACGTAGTGCTGCACTGGTTTTGCTGGCTCATGAAACTCACACAAACTGCAAGTAGCAGAGAATTCAACTTCCATGTGATGTTCGGGGAGCCCGAATGGTCCATGCCACTTGATCAAAAAGCAGCTGCCCTGTCTTGAGTCGGTACCGCCGTCTGTTGGGGACTGTTTTATTCACCGACGGTAGGCAGCAAAGGGTGGTACTGGTGCATGCAACGTCACCACTCCCTTGTTTGGGCGGCAGGAGATTTGAATTTAGAAAAAGGCATTCAGACCCTACAGATGCAATTTTCTTGTAAACTAAGTCTTTTCTTGACACGAAACAAGCATTGTGAGGTTTCTGGGATGGTATTAAAACAGTCCACGTCAACTTAGTATTTGCCTTTAGTGTCCCTTTCATCATCATCATCATCATCAGCCTGGTTATGCCCACTGCAGGGCAAAGGCCTCTCCCATACTTCTCCAACTACCCCGGTCATGTACTAATTGTGGCCATGTTGTCCCTGCAAACTTCTTAATCTCATCCGCCCACCTAACTTTCTGCCGCCCTCTACTACGCTTTCCTTCCCTTGGAATCCAGTGTCCCTTTAAGATCATAGAAAAATGACTGCGCTTACTGCTGCTTTGTTCTTACTGAAATTCTTAAGAAAGACTGTGTTATATGATCCAGATCATTCAATGCAACGCTTGGCACAGTTAACTTGCCTGGTCTCTTAAGAAAAAAAAAAAATGCAAGGTTGGCACTTCGTCAGTGGAGAAGCTAGTTGCTGCCAAGGCAGTACTTCAGTGGCTTCAGCGTAATTGATTTTCACGCAGGTAGATTTTGACCGGTCGAGGCACCTGAGCGAGGAGAGCATCCAGAGACGTCAGCAGGAGAGACTCAAAATTGAAGCCCTGGAACGGGAACGTGAGGAAAGGGTGCTACGTGAACGTTTGGAAGAAGAGCAAATGCGGGAGGCTGAAAGGTGATTACAGTCACTGCTGGTGTTCAAGCACACTGAAGTCTCCTTGACTGCAATATTTCCCAGTGCAATTCGGCTTATTGCACAAAAGTATGATCCATTGCATGCCTTCATTTGTGTCCTGCATGCATTAAATGATAGTTATATGGAAACTAACAAGTGCTAACAATCAATGAACAACATGTAGCTAATAATAAATAATCATGTTCACCGAAGACATGAGGACTACAATTTCACTCTGTACAAAAGGAGGAAAGAAGGAGAATAACAATAACAAAACAAAAATTATGTGTAATCATAAAGTCATAATCATAAACTACAACCCTCTGCACAGTAGGGTCCAAAATGTGTCTGACGGTAATGTTAGCCAGACTGCTGCAGGAACACGACAATAAACGATTTGTTGCCGGTAATGTGTGTCACAATATATAGTGGCTCTGTCCGAAACTGTCATGTGCAAGTGCCTTGGTGAACACTTGTCAAATAGTGGCAAAGCCAGCATGCATGCACAGTCAGTTCTGTTTATTCAACTGTTCCTTTAATTGACCATGTGCATTGACCATGTTTAATTGGCCGTGAAACATAAAGATGGTAAGGTGTGCTGAGGCTGTATCAGCTACATTTCACCACAGTGAAGCAAAGCATCTATGCTAAAGCATTTTGCATGCAACTTTATAATCATCTCTGCTATGTTGATAGGAACAATAATTCATTATTTGGCACATGCGACAGTTGTTCAAGAAGGAGTTGGACTGTCTACTATAACTTGCGTTAAATTATTATTACTTAAACATTTGATTTCACAATGACTTGGAAGGCACCTATGTTTTTGTGGCAGAAAAAGGAAGTATCTTTCAAAATTGAAGTATTATACTGAGTGTTATATTTTATTGTTAACACTTTTAAAAAATCATACATGGCATGTCGCATAGCACAATTCTACTTCTTGAGCTACATTATCCTTAAAGGCAGACATTATTTGCAGAAAAGAAAAAAATATTGTTTCAGTAATTGACATTTCACTTATTAGCTTCTCAATTAATTACGTTATAACACATATTGCAATCTACAAATTCTAGCTGGCAACTTTAAAAATAATATCCACTTGGAATGAATTATGAGGACGACACCAGTTTTGATATTTGCCTTTGCTGAAATTTGCAAGAAAATGCATTGGTGTTCCAGTAATCTTTGAACTTCAATATTTAAAACAGTGTTTTTTTTTTTATGTAAGTGGAACGGCAGCGCATTTTTACAGCAAGTTTCACTGCACTTATCTCAATATAGGTGCTGGCTTCGAAATTCGTTCTAAGTGAATCTGCCTTGCGACATCACTGGCTTAAATTTATGCATTGCAGTTTGTGCACTAAAGTAATTAGTTAAAAGTTGATTATTCAAAATGTGTAAATTTTCCAATTAGTATGTTGAGTTAGAGTGTAAGTAATGTCTGCCTCTTTGGGTAATCCAGTTCAGTGAGTAGATTTCTGCTATATGCCGCAGGCGATTCTTCAAAATTCTGTTACTGCTAAAATGAAACACCCGGTATTTCTGATGGCTCAAAATAAAACAGGTTGTCAGCAGTATAGTACTTTACAAGCACTGTCAGTCTCAAACCTGTCATGCTAAAGTGTGTGTGGCAGCAAAAGACACCGTATCGAGAGGCCTGTCGTTACCATGGAGCAAGTGCATGGAAGTGCAGTTTATTTGAAAAAGTGCACACCGAACTGCAAAAGTTTTCAGAACATTGAAGTCGTCCAAAGTTTCTTCCATATGTTTGCCCCTCGACCTGGAATTTGGAGGTGCAATAGGGCACACAAGCACTAACATGGCAATATATTCACTGGGCTTTTATTTTCTAGTTTGGATGCAGAGATGAATTTCTTTCTTTCCTCCCATACCCTGTTAGTAATGCATGTCTGTGGTCAGGTGAACGTATGTCTCCTAATGCCGTGGATTGTGGTGCTGCAGGTCATATAGGCCAATTAAAGATGAGAGCTGGTCTGCCATTATCCACTGCTGGTTCTAGTGTTTATTTCACAGTGAGCGAATCCAAGGACATAGCCTGATTAGTGGCTTTTGTACCAGAGCATGCAGCTGCTTCTTATTCCTGTCATGCTGACAGGACCTGTGGCTTTCTCTTCACTGCACCGAGTTAGGCACAGCATTGGGCTAGCACAGTACAGTTGTTCTCTTTGGAAATTGTAGTGACCTATTCATTTGGCAGTGGTCGATTGTGGTGATAGTTTATGTAGAGCGCCACTTAAGCCAATAGAGAAACACAAAAAGGAGTAGCATTCGTGTAGGATAATTATTATGTTACTCTAGCTTAGGGCTGGGCCTCTGTGGCTTAATCAAAGTCCATATGGTCATTTCGGTTGCAGGCGGCGTCAACGTGAGGAAGAGGATCAACGAGAACGGAAGCGGGAAGAGAGGCAGCGCCGGCGTGAAGAGCGCAAGAGGCGTGAGGAGGAGGAGGAAGCAAAAAAGAGGAAGGAGGAGGAGGAAGTAAAGAGAAAAAAGGAAGAGGTGTCCAGGAAGAAGAAGGATGAAGAAGAGGCTAAGAGGAAGAAAGACGAAGAATTCAAGAAGAGAAAGGACGAAGAAGAGGCCAGGAAAAGGTGGTGGTCAATTTCTTGGGCAAAGCACATGGTTTGTGGGCGAACAAAGAGCCGTGAAAGAATACTGCTAATTCTGGTCCATTGTAGCTGTGACGGCTGCTGCACACACAAAAATAGGGAGATAATTAGTCTAAGTGCACTGGTGTTCAAGAGACGGAGAAATACTTCGGTATTTAAGGCCTTAAAGAGACACTACAAAGCAGCAATAGGTCAATTTAGAATGGTAGATTACTCTTTCGAAGTGTAGTTGCGATTATGTGGTGATAAAGTTATGGTTAACAGCTGGGAAAACAAGCTTTTCTCTTTTTTGAATTTCACACTCATGCTGCAATGCACATGCACCGTTGTGACAACACAGGTTTGAAAAGTGTTTTCGCATGTTTGGGTAGTTTTTGTGCAGAGAAATGTCTTGCAACTTGCTTTGTTGAATCTTTGGTTCCTTTAGAATGCAGTGTAATCTATGCTTTTTGTACAATAGTTCTGGTGTGGGCGGCTCTTTCCTGGTGCACTCTTTACATATCATTCCTTCTTATCGCTAGGTATCAAGAGGAGCTGAGGAAGAAGTGGGAAGAGGAAGAGGCAAGGCGTAAGAGGGAGGAAGAGATGAGGAAGAAAGAGGAAGAGGAAAGCCTTAGGCAGAAGAAGGTTGAAGCCGAGTGCAAACGACACAAAGGGAGCAACCGCAAGCGGAGTGGTGAACGGAAGAAGTCCAAGCGCAAGCGAAGAAAGAAAGAGGAAAACTCCTCCCCTGGTCTGGAAGAGTCCAGGAGGCGGTCGGACGAGCAGCGGCTCACCGAGCAGAAACGACTTGCTGAACGGCAGCGCATTGTGGAGGATCAACGACTCGCCGAAAAACAGCGCCTTGTGGAACAACAGCGCATCACTGAGCAGCAACGCCTGGCTGAGCAGAAGCGACACACAGAGCAGCAACGCATTATCGAACAGCAAAGACTCGCCGAGCAGAGGTGTCTTGCTGAACAGCAACGCATCGTGGAGCAGCAGAGGCTTGCAGAGCTGCGGCAAATAGCTGAACAAGAGCGTATCACTGAACAGGGGCGAATAGCTCAACAGCGGGTAATTTCTGAACAGGAGCAAATTGCTGAGAGGGAGTGTATTGCGGAAGAGCCAGGTATCACTGACCAGGAGCGCATCACGGAGCAAGAATGTATTGCAGAGCAGCATCGTCAGCAAGTAGAGTCTGAAGAAAGACAGCAGGAGTGTGCTGCTGAGGCAACACGCAAGCTCCAGGCAACTCACTTGCTTCAGGAACTTTTTGATCTTGTTCGAGTGAGTACATTCAATGTGGTTCGATGTTCATTGGAGTTGAATCTTATTTGTGGTTTTAGATGTTGCAGGGCACAAACAAGTGAAGAGAGAGAGAGTGTGTTAAATTGCTAAGCCCCAAATGTAACCCATTTCTGGTAGATCGTTCCCCCTCCCCCCCGCTTGACTACAAGCCGTATTCTGAACAGAATCGAAACTCTTAGCTTACACAAGGATATTGTAAGGAGATTGTATGATTACTCTTAGAAAGTTGTCTCTTATTAGATGAAGCAATATGAGCAAGCACTAGATATGAGCTTCTTTGGGCTATCTGCTGTAAAAGGCTCTTGATGCTATGGCACGAGCAGTTATTTGGCTGTGTTGACATGTGCTTTTGCATTCGCTACATAGCCCGGAAACTAGAAGCTGATCTACAATAACTGCTGTTAATTGCTGGCGAGTGAAGTTTGAAAGTATAAACACTCAAGAATTGTGGCAACCTTCCCACTATCAAATTGTTTCTTCAGCAATGACAAATTTGGTAAAAATGTTTGCACGTTCAGGTAACTGCTGCTGAATGCCTATTGCTTTCTTTCGTCCCCATAATTACTTTCTTCTTTTGAAATGACCCAGCTGGTTGGCAAAATGTTCCTTCAAAGTCACTGTTGTAGGCATGGTTTGCAGCCATTTCGTATGTTCAGAAGGAGCCAAGTGTGTACTTTGAGCGCCCAGTAAGGAGTGCTGAACGCTACAAATCAATGCCTGTATCGAATATGTCAGTGCTTTTTCCAAACTATTGCACGTAACGAGTGCGCTGTTAGTCAGCGTTGGTGATGCTCTATTGTGATTATTCTACTAGCTTTGCTGGCAGCGTACACATTTACTAATATAAAATATTGGACTAGTTGGTTCTGCTTAACGCAACATATAAGAGCGAGACTTGGGACAAAGACAAAAAATAAGGAGCAGACAAAGAGAAGCGCCAACTTTCAGACACAAACATGCATAGAGCATGACTCAGTGCTGTGTGTATGTTTGTGTCTCTCATTGTCGTACATCGCAAGTTATTGATCATGAGCTAATGAACCCAGCAGTCTTTTCTTGTGACTTTAAAAAAACCTTTGCAGATGTATGCCAGCCCGAGCAACTCATACGTCAAAGACAGCAAAGCTGTGTAAAGGTGTTCCCACACCCTTTGCAAATCCCAGAAATCTGTTTTGCTACTGCCCAAAATCTATGCAGTACTTCGTAAATGCTTCACTTTATCCGCTGCAGTTCCTTTGCTATACCTGAGCCTTTTCAAATGCTTCACTGTATCTGGGCTTAGTACTTTTATACTCTCTGTTATATCCTACTTATGTTCCCGTATAGTGTGTTGGCTCTACTGACACCGGTGTCTGGCTGTGCATTCCAACGGCATGGCTGCATTACTGGATACCTTTTGTATAGCCAGCTGCATGTTTTCACTTACCTCCTGGTCATACGGCCACTTCGGGACTCCGACACAGGCTGCATTGCTGGCTACTGTTTAACTGACATTTGATAGCAACCACGCCGTCACACATGAACTGTTGTGGAACTCCCCATAACAGCTTCGCTGCACAAGTCGCACTTGTCTAGAAAACGTAATGTTGCCCTTGTCTGCGCCCCCTGTGGTGTTCATATTGCATCCATTGTGATGGTTCCTTTAGAGTAATGGAAACCATTCTTGAAGGCCGTGCTTTGCCATACTGCTGGTGCCAGAAGCGACTAGTGATGTCATGGCTGCCATTTTTTGGACACCACTTATGGCATGGTTGTAGGTTAAGCAAACTTCAGATTTTTTTTCTGAGCAGTAGTGAATGATCCGCACCATAAAATGCGATCTTGCTGCAAAATTCTAGCATAAGCATAGCAATGGTAAGCGCAGTAACCTTACTTTTTTCAATTTTATAGATAAAATGCAGGTGCATAATTGCATAAACTGTGAGCTTGGGCACCGTTGGAGTGCACTTCCCACATTTCTGTGGGATTCTTGGGGCCCCTTCCCTCTTGAGGAAATGGTGCTGTAATGAAGTCCATGTTTCTATCCCAATGACATTGTTATGGTGAGGGTTTACTTCTACTCTTCTTTTCAAGAATAATGACTGACACTTGGGGAAAGTTATTGTGGAGTAGTGATATGATACTCCACTTGATTGATCTTTCTGTCTCATTTATTTGTTCTGCAGACGCAGAAACGTAAAGAGGAGGAGGAGAAGAATGCTGAAGCTGAAGAAGAGGAGAACAAGCTTCGCGAGCACCTTCTGCAGCAAGAGCAGCTGCTGCGAGAAAAGTTGCTGCGAAACCTGGAAGCCAAAAAGCGTCAGAAGGCACTCGAGGCCAAAGTGCAGTCTGGCAAGAATTCCACTGTCCTCATACGGGCGAGCCAAAGCTGACAGGCCTATTTGTCTCAAGACACTGGTCTGCTTTGTAAATACATGTGCACGTGTACATGAGCCGGTGGAGCTGTTGTCAAGTATTCTGTGATCTCAGCAGTCGTGTGGTCCATGGCCTTATTTTATAATGGACAGTGTGGAACAATGTTGTGGCTCGAAAGAAAGAAGAAGGTTTGACAACACAACAAACTGACGGAATCGCGCAATCCATTAAAAAAAGTTCATACTAAGTTGCTGACACTTCACTTCTGCTGTAGTTTGCATGTTTGATTCATCTAGAATGAAAGCTTGGGCTTCTCGGTTTTCCATCCTGGTGTTAACAGTGCAAAACGCAGAAGGGACACGAGACGAGAAGACGACGTGACAAGCGCTGTGTCCTCTTCTCGTCTCGTGTCCCTTCTACGTTTTGCACTGTTAACACCAGGTTTGATTCATCTGCCAAGAAAAGTGTGATACATGTGATACACTGCCTGGTGATCTCGCAACATGTGAGACTGGTCGAAAGCTTGCATAAGTGGCAGTTATAACTCTGGGGCGTAATGAAACAAACAGCAAACTGACAAAATCACTTCACTTTGCAATGGTCCGTGTGTTCTCCTGCTCATCTACCAAGGAAATAGCTCTAGCACTCCCAGAACATGCAAGTGAAAATACAAGTTTTAGTTGAAACTGTTCTTGCATTCCGAACAGAGCCTTGCGTTTTCACCCAACACATGCGTGCACACACACACACACACACACACATGATTTGACATGCTAGGTGGCAGACTCTTATCTTATTCTGTCCAGTCAATGCAACTATAGTTTGCAAATTGCATGCCTATTCACGAAAGTATCTGCTAAAAGATGTATTGCTCAAAGTGGCAAACTGCTGGCCTGTCTTCTTTCAAGTTTCGCATGAAGGTATCGGGAAACAGGTTGTTTCAGTGCATTACCTGCCCATTTGATCCAGAATGCACTGGAGGCATGCATTGTTTTACTAAGTCTTCTCACTTGATTTGTCAACGGTGGCACAATCTGCAACAACAAAAAAGATGCCTGCTGCTGAGATGATGGAGCACGAGGCAGTTATCTCGTTTTAAATGCAGATAGCGCCATCTGTCATGAATCGCCACAAACTGTGGCTTGCGATTCATTCTGCGCAAAAAGGGCAAGCTGGGCATCCACGCATGGCATCGTAAGGCAAAAAAGCGTAGCAAAAATGCCAGCTCTGTGTGAAATTTAGGTTGCAAAAAAGCAGCCGCCTTGCCAGTACAGCAATTTACATCCGTCTTCCTGTCTGATAGAGCATTTGTTAAGCAGAGGGGTATCAAATGGGAGGAACGGAGAGTAAAGGATCCCGAATATGATAACTTGCTGCACAGCACAGAAAGTGCAGGGTTAAAGCAGAGGATCTGACAGTGGTGAATGTCGTCCCTGCTGGTTTTGTCCCTCTTTTTTTTCCACACTGGACAGTGAACAATGCTATACCGACCTGTCAACATTCTCTACAGTCGCCGAGTGCGCAACTCCTCCATTGACAAGTGCCCTGCAGATGGTCGGGTTGTTTCATACAACACCAATATCCCCCACCTAGATTTAGACTGTGGGTTGCAAATATTTGTTGCTGCTTGGGCTAGTTTGTAGGTTTGTAGCACAAAACTACAGAAGTGGAAATATAGGACAGGACATTTCACTAATGTAGTATCTTGCCTTCAACTTCACGATACAAGCCTATGAAACCCTTGTACCATCAAGGCTGACCCTCCAGACCAACTTGATTGTCAAGTGCATGTCATATAAACCAGGAAATGCAAAACGGTAGGTTGAAGTGTAGATGACGGGAGTATCGTTCAATGGAATATTTTTGCGTAGACAGAGGACGGAGGTGAGCTAAACAAACGCTACTATTTAATAGTAGAGCGTTTTATAAATGGTGCATCCAGGTCTTTATGTACCCAAATCCCCATGGCCTGCTTGTATTCTTTTGTATATCCAGCAGTTTGTAGCCCCTAACTTTGAGTGCGCGAAACCTAAATGTCTTAACGCTGGACTGGAGAAGAATGCGCTGCATGTGCACATGGTCTTCGATAGACGAGAGGGAGTGCCCGATCTTCTGTGGAGTAAAAGTCAATGTTCTTGGGCATGCATAAATCTACAGAATCTATTTTGAAGTTTCAGTCTTGCATCACTTATACTGACTGGACTTTTTACTTCTCAAGGCCACTGTGATTCACATTTCCGAAGATTTTATTACCATGCAGTAAGCAGTTTTTTTTTTTTTTGTGCCATCAGCTATATATGAAAATAAATGCCAACACTGACCGGAATCCACTAAAAAAAGATGATGTCCAGCCAAAGATGCAGTCTGTAGTGCTTTTGAGACTTCAGAGGGTAATAAACAATGATCATTATAATATATAATAGTGCATTGTAGTTAGTGCCTCCAAAGCCGTCATAAAGTTGGAGATCACTCGTCTACCAATGCCTCTAAAACGCACATTTTGAGTATACTGAAATGCAAGACCTATGCCGGATTACCCTGGACTACTCAGAGTACTTTCACAGGAAACCGAAATGATGACCAATTAACAAAAAATCACTAATCAACCTTTTAACTAATTACTTTAGCGCACATGTTGCAATGCATAAATGGAAGCCAGTAGTTTCACAAGGCACATCCACTTTGTAACAGTCGAAACTAGCATGAATTCTGAAATAGGCAGCTTGAAACTTGCAGTAAAAATGCACTGTTGTTCTGCTTACCTTTTTATCAAAATGCATTTTCATACATTAAAAGTCAAAAGTACATGAACACCATCGCATTTCGTTGCAAACTTTGGGAATTCAAATCTCGAATTTGGCGTCATCAGAATTCGTTCCAAGTGGATAAAACTTCCACAGCTCGCCGCTACAATTTGTAAATTTCAATGTGTGCTGTAAAGTAATTAGTTTATATTTACCAATAAATTCATCAGTCTGATATTCAATTTGATTTGTTGTGAAAATAATGTCGCACTCCGATAGTTATCTAGTTCACGACGTAGGATTATGCTACATGCCATTAGCGATACTTAAAAATTCTGTCAACAATAAAATGATACACCCCCATATAATATCCTCAGAAACTCATTTCAGTCAAATGATCGAAATCAGAAGGTTATAATAGTGCCATTGTTCAAACTCCTCATAAGAATAATTACTCTCTATCATAAACTACTGTTATTTATTTTTCGTTTTTCTGTGATTCTGCAATGTTACAAGGGCAAGCAGCTACTAATGCTGCATAAAATAGCAGCTGCTAGCACCATTGCTTGGCACCTAGAACATCTGATTTTATATACAATCAAACTGGCAACAATGGTCACAGTGGAGTTTTCTACATCCCAAGGCTATGCCTTCGTAATAAGGGATGTTATACTCTGGATTGATTTTGAATGTCTCAGGTTCTGTCATAAGTGCAAATTCCTTGCCACACAAGCATTTTACAAGGATAGACATTTCTCGTGCATTTATAGTGTCGCTATATATTGCTGCAGAAGACCACTGTAGCAGCTCCCTGGTAGTCGTTATCTAATCATGTTAACAATGAAGGATTTAAGAAATAAAATTAATTTACTTCAGCAAACAAACTTAGAACCTTTACTAAAAGTTGGTGCTCTGACCAACTGCATCACAGAAAAACATCCAATGAAATGCAAGTGCCATACATAAGCTGGTTAAACAGATGGTTACATATGTTGGCTCCATGGACGATAAATTCTACAAGAAACTATAAATCTTGCGAGAGCAGGGCCTCCAGGCTTTGTTTAAACGTCCGCATACGCCACAGGGCAAGTTGTTCGAATAAAAAATGAGGAAGAAAGAAGTTGGGCTTACGAGGCAGTGGTTGCAGAATGTGCTTCAATGCATGAAACACAATGGACCAACCAGCCACAGTGTTATGGGAGTTAATCAGCACATAGTTGAATGCAAGATAGAAAAAAAGACTAAGCAAAACCTATGGAACTCTAAAGCTTACTGTTCATGCACCTCTCTTTGTGCACTCAATATTATGTGAAACAGTTGAAACATTGTGGTACTACATTAAATAGTGCACTAACTAAATCCATCATAGTCTGATGGACTGGTGGAGTTCTTAACCCGCAAGAATGCAAGATAGAAAAAAATACTAAGCAAAAATTATGGAACTCTAAAGCTTACTGTTCATGCACCTCTCTTTGTGTACTCAATGTTATGTGAAACAGTTGAAACATTGTGGAACTACATTAAATGGTGCACTAACTAAATCCATCATAGTCTGATGGACTGGTGGAGTTCTTAACCCGCAAGAATGCAAGATAGAAAAATATGCTAAGCAAAAATTATGGAAGTCTAAAGCTTACTGTTCATGCTCCTCTCTTTGTGTACTCAATGTTATGTGAAACAGTTGAAACAATGTGGTACATTAAATGGTGCACTAAGTAAATCCATCATAGTCTGATGGACTGGTGGAGTTCTTAACCCGAAAGCGTTACGAGGCCCAAGTCACAGAAAATCCGGCGTTGGCAGCGTTGTCCGCGATAGAAAAATCGTCCTATAGCATGCAGGTCCTCTGCATGGCACATAGGCGTTGCAGAATTGAATTTCTCAAAGTGCGGTATGGGGGATGAGAGGAGAAGTGCTTGGCTCAGCATCACTCGGAGAAACAGTCGACAGTTGTTCTACCACAGCCACACAGTCACTGCTCGCGTCCTGCCATTCCAGTACAATTTCAAAATTTTCACGCTGCTCCTGTCAAACTCTTGAAAACGATCAATCGAACCAGTCTAATTGATAAAGTTGATTAAACGAAAGGTGGACATGAATGAAGATTATTTGTTCTGTGGGATAAATTTAATAGATTAATCGATTAATCATTAATCAATATTACCAACCATACCTGCCAGGAAGTGTGAGAAGCAGTCCGAGATGTTCGAATGCTATCGCGTTCCACTCTTAAAGGCGAAGCTTAAGAGTCCTCCAACTTATTTAAGGATTGGTACAGCCTTTAAGAAGGGCAAAATCTTGGCAAGCACATATACCATGAATAATGGAACTAAAATTATCATTTTCCCTCTAAAACTGTTTCACAGCACAGGCCATAACCAAGATTGATGTGCTGTGTAACCATAGTTTCCTTAAAGGAAATTCTAGCAGAACCCATCTCATGATAATGTGATTAGCATTCAAGCAATGTGGCAACACACAGTGCTGCTGCAGATGCCTTTATTTGGAATTTGCAGTGGTCATTATGACATGTTTATTGCTTTGGCTATATGCAACATACACTGTTTCCAGTATTGACCTACTTTGCCACGACACTCACTGGCCATAATCTGCCATGACCATGATGCCATCACAATGACAGCATGATAACGATTGAATGATAAAAATGAATGATTTCAATGGAACAACGAAGTAGGAATGACGTTGATGGTACGACAATTAGCACAGCAACAATGGCATGACTATTATGAAATGATGAAGATTGTATAACAATGATAGCTAGACAACGGCACGAGGACAATGCAACGATCATTGTGACACCGATGCTTGCCAGGCGCGTCTTCAAGGTGTCCCGGCTCTCCGAGAACAATGCCAATCTGAAGTCACAATATACCGGCATTCCCATGCATACCACAGTGCAGCAGCGCCAGATTTCCCTCTAGGTAATATAGTGAGAACCTCTATGCCTAAACCGGGCAAGCAACTGCGGATGGAGAACTTGAGACCCATATCTCTCACTTGCACGGGGAAACTCGTGGAGCACGTGGTCCTGGCGAGGACAAACACCTACCTCGAGGACTGGGATGCGCTCCCACCCACTATGATATGATTCAGGAGAAACCTCTCAGTGCAGGACGCTAAGTTACAATTAAAACATCAGATCATAGAAGATTTTGGCAGATCGACAAAGGCAATTATCGAGTTGGACCTAGAAAGGCCTTCGATAATGTAACGCATGCAACAATACAAGATAGAGTAGGTGAACTAAGACTGAGAAAACAGACGTATCATTACGTATGCAATTTTGTAACGGGCAGAAAGGCAAAGATCACGATAGCGGACCTAGTTTCAGAGGAGATCGAGATAGGCAGTGCAGGTACGCCATAGAGCTTGGTATTATCACCGATGCTATTCAAACTGGTGCTAATCGGGCTGCCAGCCAAGCTAAAAGAAATCGAGGGACTCAATCATATCTTATATGCAGACGACATCAACCTATGGGTGAGAAATTGAAGTGACAGGCAAACAGAACAAATGCTTCAAACAGCAGTAGAAACAGTCGAATGAAATCTAGAGGAGAGAGAGCTAACCTGCTCGGCGAAATCAGAGTTGTTGCTGTACAGACCAACTCACAGAGGTCGCAAACCAGGCAACTACAGACATCTCACTTATGGAGGAGATACAGTTGAAGACAGCCAATGAGAAACCCATACCCAAGGTCGACAGGATCAGGGTATTGGGGCTCCTCATCGAAGCCAAGGGAAACAACGGAGAAACCCTCAGAAGACCGGAGGGAACTGTAGTGCAAATCATGAGGCCAATCAAAATCAAAAGGACAGCAAACAAACACAGCGAGACGAGAGAGGAAAACACTATCAGGTTAATACAGGCCTTTGTCATAAGTAGAATAGTGTACGTAGCGCCGTACTTGAAATGGCAGGTTGCGTAAAAGATCAAACTAGAGTGCCTCATTTGGAAAATATACAAACTAGCCATAGGGCTACAGATCAGCACCAGCATGGACAAGTTGTTACAATTAGTCCTACACAACACGATAGACGAGCTCATTGAAGCGCAATGGACGGCACAATATGAACACCTCTCCAATACTAGTGCAGGCCGACACATCCAGAGAGACTAGGCATAGGTTACCACACACAGCACGGTGTCAAGGTGGACATCCCGAGAGAGACGAAGGAAAGATTGGTAATACCTCCCATACCAAAGAACATGCACCCAGAATACAATAAGGACAGAAGAGAGAACAGAGCGAAGCAAATACAGAAGAATTTCGGCAGCGACAAGGACTTCAATCTTCATAGACGCAGCTCGATACAATTGCAGACAGGGGTTTACGGCAGCCGTAATAGATAACGATAAACAGTGCAAGACATGCGCGACAATATGCACCACAAGTAACGAGACAGCGGAAGAACTAGCCATGGCACTCGCAGTAGTTCAGACTAACACAACTGTGATAGTCAGAGACTCCCAGATGGCAGTAAGAAACTTTACCAGCAGCCGAATCTCCCCGGAGGCACTATGCATTCTTACAGGAGGTCAAGATTGCAAAAGAAAGACATACATGACATGGACCCACTCACGCCCTCGCGGAAGACGGAAATGAGGCAGCACACAACGCGGCTCGAGGGCTTACGGACCGAGCTGCGGTCGCAAGCGACGCCCCAGCACCCTCCGGACGTGACGATGCGGTAGACGAGTGGGAGGACAGAATGACCAGATATAATGACATCACAAAACACTATCGGTTACAGAGGGGCATATTCTCACAACCTCATCCAAAATTGACAAAAAAGCAGTCTGTTGCATGGCGGCAGTTACAAACTAGGACATGTCCAAATCCTGCGCTCTCGCACATCATATATCCAGATATATATCAAATGGTCAAATGCAACAAATGTGAATCCAGAGCCACTCTGGAGCATATATTATGGGAATGCCGAGGGATAAGTAACAATAACGAGACTGTGGCTTCTAGCAACAGCCTTCGCACGCGTTGGGAGGCTGCGCTGCTCAGCCCCGCCCTCAAGGATCAACTGTGGCCCGTCCAGCGTGCCGAGGATGCCGCCAGGACCCACAAACTCCTGGCCATCACCTAGGCGGTGCCTTTGACCCTCCCCACCAGCTCGCAGGACACACAATAAAGGTATTTGCTCCTCCTCCTAATGACGAATTGCAAGAAAAGCGTCCCTTGCGGATGAATACCACTACCTGAATTTGACTAAACTTCATCCTTCTGGCTTCAAGTGGCTTTGCAATTCTGCTAATCATTCATTTCCAAAAAATATTGATATAAATGCAACAAGTTGAAATGATTGTGCACATGCAGAGTCTTTGTTGCATTCAGAGTTTAGAAATATAGTATTGCTAAGGCATAGCAAGTAAGGATGCAAGAATGTCATGTACCCACAAGCATGAGGATTGTACAAATCATTGTTGCTAACCATCATTCCTGTGCTAGCTGAACAATCGCAGTGCCAGAGTTCTCACTACTAACTTTAGTAGGAAGCTATACCAGCCTGCCCACAAAGCTTATGCAAGATCATGATTTGCTTTTGCTCCCCCTGCAAGTGTGTTTACGAGGCCCTGACCAAGGGCCTTAATGCAAAGTTTTACTCTCTCTGCAAGATGCAAGGCGTGTGAGCATTTGACAAACATAGGGGATGCACTTAAGGGGACCTGTTGATAATTTCTTGCAAGAGGCCTGTGAATAGTATAATTACCCCCGAGTTAGCAAATGCTCCGATACGCAGCGAGACACTCAAATGTACAACAACGGTATTTTTTGTTTGTGAACATTCAGGTCAGAAGAAGAGCAAGAAAAAGAAGTAACGCAGTCTTTTGAATATCCCACATTTCTTTTTAATCACACAGACACCCACCATGCACACAAGTAGCTTTTTCTATACACACACTGCAGATAATAGCCACAGTTGCGTCCATTGTCATCTAAAATAAAGAGAAAGAATTCAGAACTAAGGACATGCCCATGAGGAAATTAATAATTATGTACAAGTCTGTGCGTGGAAATGGGAAGACGAGATACAAAAACAATCAGTTCTCGCTCTTCGTATGCAAGACCAAACCGACACTTGATAAGGTACTGACGCAGGGTTAACCCAGTGATGCGCTGGTGCACCACTGTGGAAACGGGAAAACTAAGGAAGCTGCCATGTTGTACGGACACTCGTGCATCAAGTGCAGTAGGAGTGGCAGCAGCGTCCCAGCATTCTTGGCAAGTTTTCCCCTGCTTGTACAATAAAGCTTCAATGCGGTGGGGTGAGGGAAGAGGCAGCTCAAAAAAATAGAGATGCATTCACTTAAAACACTCACAATGAGACCTCAAAAGGTGCCACATTAGTGCTGCTGCACTGGCAATTATCAACACAGTGGCAGGTCAGAGTGCTGCATTACCAAACTGCAAGTCCATCATGAATTTTTCGCTGGCTGTAGTGCACCCAGGAACAACAAATTATGCACTCCTGTTCACAGCGGCCTGGACATACAGCTGCAGTCCATGGAGATTGTAAGGCGTAAAATATGATCCCAAGTGCTTGGTGGTAGGTAGTAGGCCATGGCGAGTGTAGAAATGTTTGCACCTATGTGTCTGTAATGATCTTTAGCTTTTAAACCATTGACTAACACGTTAGTCTGTACCTTACCGTACCACTCTGTCCCGCTCGCTGTATCAAAAATCGCAGCGGCACCACATGCTAACTTTGCCAAAAGCGGCAGATGAGAGCCAACCATAAGTGGCACAGAGCTTCCTCGAGCTGTAGCTAAAGAAAGGCACATCTGCTCAAGACGTGGAATCAACTCAACAGCTACATCCGCTTAAATCCGCAGAGATTACACCCTTCTGGAAGTGCCAATGGAAAGCACAGAATGACACCACAGTGCAGACGTCTGCACTTGGAAAGTGGCATATATGTACACACACCACCGATTTCAAGTAGAGCAAGAGTGCAGTGGCACCTTGCTATCGTGTTGGACCATCTTGTAAAGTCTACTCCATCTGCAACCTTTATCTACATCAAATTACCAAAGTATACCCGCCTTCGTTTGCACTTTAGAAATGCAGAATAGTCGAGCAAACATCAGTTCCGACAGTCCCTGCCATGGTACATTGATTCTCTCATAATTTTGTGTGATGAAGATGGGATGCCCACACAGGGCACATGTCTCCAAGTCTTGACAAATTATAGCAGCATGAGCTCCTCTAGGCACGCTGTAAGAAACCTGGCCACACATATACACACATGTTGGAGAAGCAAACAAACAGTGACAAAATGAAAACATGTTCCCATGGCAGTTGGGCGACAGCAGAGGCAGCAACGTGTGTATGTATGGGGCCGCTCAGTCCGCATGCGCCTTAGCATCACCCCCTGAGGCAGCAGCTGACGGATCGCCGGCATCTTTCTTGGCAGGGCTGTCAGCAGCAGACGACTCCTCTTCATCAGAGTAATCAGTTGGCTCTTCACCCGGTTTTAGCAGGCGTCCCACATAGTGATACTTCTCTGCAGGGAGATCAAAGCAGAAACGATAAGTTGCTGAAAACTTCCATCAACTGCGCACATTTTCAGGGTGAGCAGTAAGTACTCTTTAAACCACTCATATCATAACCGCTTGCAGTGTAGGACCCAATATAATGCGGCGTTTTCTAAATCTAAGAGGCCATGTTTTGCTCTGATCACTTCTCAGCCAGCAAGCACTGAACGACAAATGCCTTGTCACTCTTTGGCTTTTCAGTTTGTATAGGGAAAGTAAAAACTCTTCTTCTTTTGCATTTGTTTCTCTGTTATTGTCTACTTCATGCAAAGATGTCTGTAAGAGTCAGTCAGTGCTCAGACGCGATACTTTGTAGTGTATGCAAACTTAAAAGGATGTAAACATCCTTGTTGTATGGTGCAATCGCCGAATACATGGCACTGCTTGATCTACTTGTTCTGCACGTTTGAAGGCTCTCAAAATGGTTTTTGTTCTAGAGCGGTACTACTTGCGAATTTCGCGACTCCAGCAAATTGTGTTATATGTGGCCTATGCTGCATATATCAATTAGCTGCACAAACAGGCTTTCTCCATTCAACATTGTCTTGGTGAACATGCATTTATATTAGCATACAAACTGCAAAGTGCTATGTAGTGAATTTGGGTTCACATTTTTCCAAGCAAATAAAGAAAGTTGTAGTTAGCATCATTTTAACCACTGCAACACAGTCAGTGATGCTGAATTTCTCTCTGAATTTCCTGGGATGAAACTAAGTCTATTTGTTTGCTACAGCCATTTCTGCAAGGCTTGCAGACTGTCCCCACACAAGTGTGCCACATGCGCAGGATGTCTGACAGCTGCACGCAACGAGAGCAGCACAGCTGCTCCAGCTGGTTTGGGAGAACAAACACGCATGTCAGCTACCTCCCTAACATGTGAGGAGTGTTTCCATCATGGAAGTCTGCACAAAAGGTTCAGATAATACGGCAACTTGGGCCAGTATGAAGTAATGTTTCCTTTTGCTAGTTTCTATTCCTTTATTATCATCCCCAGTTCATGGATGGATGATCCGAGGAATAGGGTGGGCGAAGCACAGCTCGAACCACTGACAAAGTGTGAAAGAAGAATCGGCTTAGAATGGCCACATAATCATGGCCTAGACTTTACACTTTCTTTTTTCCTTGTATCAGCGTATCAGGGAAATAAGTGTTTCCTTTTTTTTCTCTGCGCTTTTTGTTTTGCCATGTATAAGATGGTTTCTCTTACACAAAAACACAAATAAATTTAAGCAAGCAGAAAAACTCCACATCGAAAGTGAAACAAGATCAGACAGTTCAGAGAACAGCTTCTCACGATTTTGCTCATGGCGTCATTGGCGACATTACAGCAGGCATGCGCCAGAAACAGGAGCACTAGTGGTGATATTTTGAGACAATGTGTTCAATTACAACAAACTCTAAACACCTAAATGTCGATGACACCATGTCTGGCATTTCAAGGCCAACATTAGTATCAAATTTTTCGACGCTTCCCAACTTTCATGCCTGCTAAGTGTTATCCTTTCACATGCGAGAAGTGGGTAATAGAGTTTCTATTACTTCGAATATATCTTGTCAGTAATCTTATGCAAGCTGAGCAACCAGCAATTGCTTTGGTAAAGAGAGGAACACCAGTTTTATGGGCCTGCATATCAGTCACACAGAGGAAGTCATATCCCATAGTGAAACTGCATGTGTTGAACTTTTCTCAGCCAGTACGTTCACATAGAAAGCAATCTTTTTCTTTCTTTCTTTTTTTGCCCTTTGATTTGAAAAAGCCTGATGTTGCAGCACAGGAAACCGTTTCGAAAGAACGAACACAGGATGCACACACAGACCGGTGGTGCTAGTCAGGACGGCAGTAAAGCGACTTTAGTGTGCAAGCTACAGAATGTCATGTCCAGTCACTAAGCACAGCGCTTATTTGCACCATCATGAACACCCACAGCAGACAATACAGTAGGGATGTGCAGTGGTGGAACAAGGCCTTTTGGAGCAACTTCTGTAGCAGGAAAAAAAAATCTGCATTTGTAGCAGATCTAGCTTTTGTAACCCATACATTTAGGTTGTTGCACAAGGTACAAGAACAATCTAGGGCCCCACACATTTTCAGTTGATGCTAAAACACTTTTTTCAATCAAAAGATGAAACGCCAACAGAGACAGCACACTAAGAAATAACAAAGGCAGGACAAATCGCTACTTACAACTGTTTATTGAGGTCAAAAGTGACTGAATATATAGCCATGGGGAGAGGGCAAAAAAAAAAAAAAAAAGAGGGAGCACTATGGCTATATATTCAGCCGTTTTTGACCTCAATAAACAGTTACAAGTTGCGCCTTGTCCTGTCATTGTTGTTTCTTAGTGTGCTTTCTCTGTGTGTGCTTCATCTTTTGAAAGCTATGAACCAACTAGCCCCACAACGTGTTCTACTCTAAAACACTACAAAAAGCAAAATCATTCAGTCTAGGAGCTGGCAGAACTGATTTATTTACACATACACCTTGGTAAGTTCCCAAGTGTGCCACATCAACAGACCATAACAGTTCATGCCTTTATCAAGTTAGCGCAGTCTCAAAATTTTCACATTTTTCCAAGTGCCTCCTAGTTTTCCAAGACCCTATGACAACTTCTGTCCTGGAAGCGAGCTTCCTTCTTTATAATTTTTTTTGTCATTTACTTTACTGAGTGTTGCTGGGCATTGCTTAGCATCTTCTTGGCTGAATTAATTTCCATTTGCCATCTTTTTTTCTGCTACTAAAGTGCAAAGTTCACCAAAAACATCACATGCTAATTATTTTTGCATGTGGCAACACCAAAGCCTCTTTCTCCAGGCGTTCAAGCTGTCATTTGCACAAATTCTTCCCTGCTTTGTGAACATCCTAGGTAAGGGGAATTTCTCCTAAATCTTGCCCAAACCTTTCTGAAAACGACAATAGAGTGAAGTCCATTAATGCTAGCTATTGAAAGGCTGGCTCGCTCTAGCATCATGCATTTATTTTCACTGAATTCCCTTTTTACATCCGTATTTCCGTCCGATAGGCTCCTAAGAGCTTTCATAAATACGTACATGGAGGGGTACTTCCCTGTCCCATCAGGCAACTTTAGCTAAAAAAGTCATTCAGACTTTTCCATCAGGGAGAACACTCTATACAAGTGTCCTTCCTGATGAATATGTTAAGCTTCCCGATGAAGTGTGGACGCTGCCCTGGTAAAAAGCCTGAGTGACTTCTAGCAGACTTTTAAAGCTACAAGTTAGAATGACCAGAGGCATTTGCCAAGTCCCCTAGTAAGGCTACCAAACTTTCATTTTGCAAAAAAGAGAAAAGGCAACTCAACAGCAGCTGACATCAAGGGAGACAAGGCCTTCCACGTTGCATCAGTGTTACCATATTGACACGTGTACTTGCTTATCTTTATCAGGCAACCACGCTTCACCGCCTAACAAATGCTATCGCACAGCGCACGACGCGCCTGCATGTATCGGAAGTTTCTGGCATGTTATCGATGGTTCCATCTGCTGTCTGTGACTGAACATTGTGTAATCTGATTGCATGTGTGCGCAACGCGAATAATGTAGAACTTTGTGGAAGGCAGGCGGGTCCCAGCGATTACTCTGGAACATTCGACGACTGATGTATAAAAGCGGACGCGCTTGACCCGCTGATCAGATTTTGACGATCACCGACTGTGTTCGCCGTTGTCGCCATTCTTTAAGTATAGCCTGTTACTGTGGGCACAGGTTCGCCTAATAAAAGTTAGTTTCTTCTTTCACAGTATTGCTACTGTGTTCTTCATACGTCACTCCACGTGACGATGTGATTTGGTGTTCCATGTTAATTATGCAGGAGTGAAGAGAGGCTCCCCCAGAAGACCTTGTCTTTCTTCGATGTCAACTGATGTTGAGGCACCTTAACTTCACCTATGCCACCTTACCCAGCTTTATTACCATCTCACACCTACATATGGCCCTTACTGTATTTCCTTTTTAGACTGCACGATCTCCATGATTGACCCGCATCTTTTGTTGAGTAAAGCCACACGTCCTATTCCAATTTACCACAAGCACAACTGGGTATCATATAGGCTTATTTTGTGCCAATTACATATGATTACTGCTCTGCCCATAGCTCTATGCTACATTTTTTTGGGTCTTACATGCACAAAATAGCCTCAAATCGTTTAACGAGACGAAAGTGGTTAAGTGCTCAGGTCCCACAAACCCCAAGTTTATCCAAACTTGCAAAAGAAGACCTTGTCTTCAAAAACATTGTCGAAGACACCGAAGGTCCGAGTACTGTGTTACCAAGCAAAAGTCTATCGGCACGTACCAAGCATCAGATACATTAAATCTAGTAGTGCCAAACCGAATTTCTTTTCTTAAACAAACAAACAAAGCGACAGCCCATTGTGTTTGTCTGTTTAGTCGAACCAGGACCAGCAAACATAACAGATGCCGATTCCTAACTGGATGTATAGACTCACTGCCATACATGCTCGAACATGGAACACAAGTTGCGATTTCATTTTAACAATTGTTACTGCCAGACGTATATAGAGCCCTCCGGCATCTCTTCTCGAGTAGACATGGAGCAATTTTCGCCAAACTGGGCTTTTGTAGCAACATGTACCAGATATTGCAATTTGTAGCAAATTTGTAGCATTGTAACAGCAGTTCCACCACTAGGTGTATAAATACTTGAAATTATGCATATCAATGGAGCACTCCTGTCTCAAATCAAGTAATTGATTTGAGAATCCAATATTCAATTTCGCTGACTATTCCATTATGGGAGAATGCACAGTGTTATGATGAGTTGAGCCCTGTTTGACATGGATGCAGGACCCATGCTTATTAGGCCCACCTGCCACACTAAAAGCCTGCCTGTAAGCAAAAGAAGTAACTTAACTTTTTAGTTCAATTACAGACTGCCATTTTAATATACCTTTGAACAGCAGTGTGCATATTAGAGGAAATAATTTAACCACCTTCTCCCTCTGTTTATTTCAAAATAACAGGTTAATTATAATTGGCGGCTTTAAAGGGACTGACAACTGGCCAGAATATGTTGAGAGATTTTGATGGAAATGAAATGACCGCCATTTATAGTGGTAGAATCCAGCATGCTGTTTGCTATCTAAGTAGGAATTATAATATTAAATTGGCAAAGAAAGCCTCAAAAGCCAGTAAGTGGCGAAGCCTGGCGATGAAATCTTGGTACTTCAGATGTACTCTATGAGATGACTGTATGTAAGCCGGCTGTTATCAAGTACAACATAATTACTACTTAAAGTTGCAGTCGCTATATAATTAGATACTTGCACTTCATTCTATGCTTTTGAAATCAAAAACGCACGCATGACTACGGCAAAATGCTGAACTGTGTATCACATGTAAAAGCGTCGTTTCATTTTAGATACAATTGCTTACATTTTGACTGGTTAAATACCAAATCAGTTGGACAGGAAACCACAAAAACACTGAGCTATCATTGCAGAAATACTTTAACACTTTGGAAAACAGGAATCGCAGGAACATTGGCTTAGTAAACAAAATAATACTCTCTCACAGTTAGGACTGCACTTGTCATCTGCCTTCCACTAACGCCAGCTATCATTGCTAATGCGCTCACCTATCACCATTTTCAGCAGGCTTCCAGTGAGTGACTGCATTCTCACTGCAGATCGAAAAATTCTGATTAAAAATGTTCCATGGTGTTTTCCGCATTACCACTTCATGATTAGAGACTCAGACCGGTAAGCTTTCCATTGCATTAAATATATAGGTACCATGAAAATTGGTTGTCAGTTCCTTTAAAGAGCAACATGATAAAGTATCCTGCAAAAACATGATTTTCTTTATCTGGCGGTCGTAACTCACTACTTTTGACTGAACAGGTTAAGAAACGATGAAACTACCCGTGCCATCAAATTCAGACAAATGTTGACAGGCAAAACAACACAACGTGTGAGGGAGGCATATTGCAACATGTTAATGTTTCAAGTGTGTGTTTCTGCACGCTTGAAGAGCTACATTGCATTGCAAGTGATAGCGACGTCAACTCTTACGGTGAGCACTGAAAAAAAAAGTATTTATTGACAATGATAATGTAAAATAGAGCTGTCCTTTCTTTCCTCGTCGTGCGCATTTAAAATTAATTAGGAATTTTATTTTCCTTTAATTATTCTGCATCCCGTTTAATTTAAAAAAGTGTCTTTCCCAATGTTTGTTACCTCCTCACATAGCCACGCTTCAATCGTTGCTCCCATAACCACCCTTGCTGATGTCAGTGACAATTTGTTCTGAACCGCTTTTCAACTGAAGCTTCACGATCTATTTGGATTGATCTTTGGTGGAGTCCCTGGTGCATTTAGAATGCAATGTAGTCGTCCTTTACTGGCCCGTGTTAGGTACTGTCAAAATCCGCATCATCAGGGCAAGCTAGTGGTGGAATTTCAGGATGACGTTGTCACCAGCCTTTCGTTTTTGGTTTCTTTTCTGGCTTAGCAAGCCTCTTTTTATTGTAAGAGTGGCTGTTTCATTATCGCAGAAACATAATTTACTATACTACAGTTTAGCATAACACTATTTCTCATTAGTGCCCCTTTAGCATCCCAGACCATCAAAAAAGCTATGAGGAACACCATAGTGGAAAGCTTCAGGTTAGTTTTGATGACCTCGCGTAACTTAATGTACACGCAAAGTTTGCCAAGAACATAATCCATTTAGCATTCTGCCCCCATAAGAATAGAAGGTCCCATGTACAGGCAGATAGCACTATACGTAGGTGCCACTGAACAGGTCACACTTGTGGCTCCAATATCACAGATGTGCACATGCTGGGGCTCTTGTTCTGGGCCATAAATGCCATCTGTGGACAGTTTCCAGGCCTTGCACATTGTTTCGAGCACATTATCTGCCCATACAATATCTCAATTCTGTTGTTGGCCATCAACACGCCACTCTGAATAGCCCAGTTATAGCCCAGAAGCTAAATAGCATTGTACTCACAGTGTCACTGGGACGGAGACCATCCAGGAAAACGTAGCAACAATGGCTCACCTACTGTTGCATAATAGTAGGTGTCCGATTTGATGTGCGGCACTCACGATGTTCCCCTTCCCCCAACCCTTCATAAGCAATTTTCGTATGCACATTTTATCACTTGACTTGATAATTCAAACAAAATTTGTGGTCACCAGCAATTTAAATTATTTTGAGCAGACTACAATTGTGTGCATCAAAGATTAACATAAACATGTTTCCAGAGCCGCTCCATATGAAAACCAGTCCAGATATCCCTTCGAAATGTCAGACCCAATGTATTATCAATGTATGGCTTGCCTGTGAACTGCATCTCCCACTCTCGCACACTCTCCATCTCCATTGGGTTCAGGTCAGAGAGGTCATCGTAGCCGTCCTTGGGTCGCTCCACAGAGAAAGTGGCCAGACCACGGGAGGCGTCGTAGCCCGCAAAGGCATGGTAGGGCCCACCTGAAATGCCGCAACATTAATCAGACAAGCCGCAAGTCAAGGCAGACGATGAATGTAGGATGTGCACAGACCTGCTGATGCTAGTGTAGCACAAACCTCATTCAGCTTATATTATAGTTAACATCAAAGTGCCACTGCTGTCACACTGCTAGCTTTTGTTTCACTGATAAAGGCAGTGTCCCAGGCATGAACGCACGATGCAGAGAGGAAGAAGGACACAAACATTGCACTACCGACAATAGAATTGATGATGACAACTGACATGATACTTTCATATAATGGTTGATCCAGGGCCACGCCTTCCCTATGTTTGCTGAATTCTTCTATGAGGTCACGCTCCTTGAGGCTGCCCCAGATCCGTCACTGCTTCCATACCAAGAAATGGTATTAGTCTGCTATTGGGTAGCGTGTCTGGAACAGCACAGTCACTGGACAGTTCAACCAGTACAACAAAAGGCTGCCCAGACAATTAATTTGTGGTAGTTGGCAGTAAAAGACAATGAAATTTACTCAGAACCCATGTCGTTATCTTATAATAATAGCATTTATAAGACCTCTTAGGCATTACATTGAATGTATTTACACATCACTGCCACTGTTTTTATAGGAAGTCAAATTAATAAAAGTATAGGCAAAACTAACAACATACCAACTTCTGTCTGCATTGTTACAAAAGATCTGGCTTGTACTTGGGACACTTACTTCTAAAAATTTTTTTTAGATCTGAGTCACATACTCTCCATCCAAGGCCTTCAGTTATAGGGAAATGCAAATTATTACCAATAGTTCTTCCTTATATCCGCACAACCAAAACGGGAGTTGTGTTGGAAAAAATAAAAGGGTATCACACAGATGAACCATGGTCCTCGAATAACCCTGTGTCACAAATCATGTTTTCATGCAGTACAACTTTTTTTTTTTTTGACACTTTGACAAATATAACATATCATTAGCCATCTTGTTGAAATGCTGCAAGTCATGTTGAACACATTAAGCAGCACTTGTTATAAATAAAAAAAAATAGGACCACTTAAAATCTGTTGGTAACGTTTCAATTTAGGCCGACCAGGAGCACAATATCAACAGGTGCAAAGAAAACTGCTTTTGATTTGTAGCGAGTTACACGGCTACCCTGCATCAGGTTCTTGCAATTACTGTTTCGAAAGTTGCACACCAAGCACTCCATGCTTTACTAGATCATCATTAGCCTCTGTAATAAGGGCAGTTTTATGCCCCACCCCTCACGATGTCCGATAAAAACAACCAAGCACAGGAAACCAGACAGCTGTTTCTCTACACAACCTTAAACCTGGCAAGCGGGAGTAAGAGTATGTAACCAATCTATTTCATAAAAATAGGCAGTAAACGTGTAAGGCGAAAGGGAGCGTGGAAATGTGCAGGAACAAGCTTTCCTTATTCAAGTTCAAGATACCAGGAAGGTTAGCTATCGGAATATATCGTCCGAAAGTATTAAAACAAAAATGGTACGACGCGCGTTTACTGGTCCGTTTACTTTGGTTTGTTTGAGCGACCAGAGGAAAATAACGATAGGCAAAAGGAATCGCGCTGTCAGCTTGTTTGGCAACGCGAAAGCTCCATTTAGGGCTTGTAATCAGTGCTGTGAATGACAGACGTTCCGCCAAGCCGGCTCCCGATAAAGTCGCGACGGACACGTGCTATTGTACAGCCCGATTAGAGTACAAACGTACTAGACACCTCATTTCACAACACACTCAGTGCACTGATATCCGGGGTTAAAAATCGCGATAATGTGCGATGTGGACCAAATACAAACGAACGATCTTTCTATCCCTGCTAGGCGTCTCCTAAGCGGTGGGGACGATGTGTTATTTAATGTGACGGGAGCAGCTCTGGAGCCTAGTTTTAGCTCGGTGTTGGTTCTATTGTCAACGTTCTCCGAGCTACCTTTGTCGTTTCCTTGTAGAGACAATAGCAGTTTTTAAGCGACAAAAAAGCCGGGTCAGACGGAGGAAAAAGGCGACACTGCACAAGCGAACGTTTCGCCTTACGATTAGCGAGTCGGTCAGTAATTGTAGTAAACATGCACAACGAAAATACGCTGCACGCAGATAAATCCTTGAACTCGGTACGCATCACACAAAACTGCAGCCGATGAACAGCAGCAGCTGCTTACGTGTCTTAATCTGGTCGAAAACAATCGCTTACCTGGACCGTAGAAGTGCCGTCCTTTTGTGACATCGAAAACCTTTCCGTTTACGGCTACGAGGACCCTGCCGTCTTCGCCAGTGCCGTCGTATTTACGAATTTCCTCGAGAGTCATGTCCCGCTTCTTCATACGAGGAAGCTCGGGCTCACGCTTCACTTCGGAGCTCCGGCTGTGTTGTCTGCTGAAGAATATCTTGTATATCAAGTATATGCATATGGAGGCAAGGACCAAGTTCAATGGGCTCAGGAAGACCTCTGACAAAAGGCCGCTCCACGACGCCTCCTCTGCGTTTGAAGCGTCGGCCGCTTTCGCCGCCTTGTGCTCCGCCATGACTGTACGGCCTAGCCGCCGCTCCGATCGCCGCTTTTACGCTTTTGTCAACTTTCTGCGAGGAGATGGCGAGGAGGGCAGTCGAAAGGCATCATGGGCAAGCGCTCATGCAGTCTCGGTTTCGTTTTGCATAAAGAACCATCGAAAGAGCTTACAGCGTCGTTCGCCCGAAACGATACCATCCGAATACATATAAAGGTACGAAATTATTAAGAACAATAACTGAAGCTTACTATAACACAGTATTTTATACTTAACAAGGCAGAAGTTTAGTGGAAGATGGAAACTTACAGGAAAACGCGCTCTCCATGCAGTTTGCATTCCAATGTGCTCAAGCGCACCAAAATGCTCACGCCTTATGAATTATTCGTGATTACGTCTTGTCGGATTGCACGCTTTCGCAAAGTCATTTCGTTTCTATAATGAAGAAAGTAACTTCGAAGCACGGTGCCTGAAAAATGAAGTCGCTTTGCGACTATTACCACTAGTTGCCACGCAGGGTCGCGAAGTCGCGTTCGTCGATCTCGGAGGCCGTAACCATCTCTTCCTCGGCAGTAGTGCCCGTGTTTGAATTCTGTGGTGCACCGGAATGCTTAACGTTCATGATGTTCTTGGCAAGATGTCTAGCTCAGCGACTGCACAGTTTTACTGCTTATGCTGTGAAGACGGTAAACGTATGCGTTGTGCAGGCGGCTTTTGAATCGACGACAAATGCCCCACATTTGACTAGAGTTGCTGCTAGTAGCCATGTGCTCGTTCGCCGTTATTGCCAAGATTCTAAAAAGCCAGATAAACAGAAACTAGAATTTGTCTTGCTGATAAACACCGATGACAAAGTGCTTGGAACAAGAACAATGGACGAAGCAATGGCGTTTGCCAAGAAACACGATTCGCAGTGAGTGTCACCTTATTGTCGTGCTCGTGTAGCGTGCACCAAGTGCGCATCGCGAGCTCTTATTTGAGCACTCGACACGTGAATCCCGCACGCACATGGATGTGTTCTGATGGTATCTCCTGTGCCCTCCGGCGGAGGAGGGCAAAGCATGGCCTCACTGGTTACATAAGTTTCCTACAAGAATGGTTGCATTAAGAGCAAATAAACCCGCCCTCACTCCCCTCGCCTTTTTGTATTTACGGCCTCATCAAATAGCCAAACAAAAAGCAGCAGGCCAGTAATGCCCGATGACTCTAGGAATATTTAACAGCATTGACTTACAGGCTATACCGTCGATTATACGAAAAGTTCTAGCACTATGACACCTGTTCTTGGGCCATTTGAGCAGCTTTTAATCTTTGAATAATGCTCACCATTCTGCTAGCCACGCACCTTAGTATATGCAGCGTGAGTGCATGTAAAGATCTTTCCGTATGCATGTTGCTGTAATGAACGTTAAACTTTTGAAAATGTGTACATAATAGCTTGATATGCTGCAGTGCCATCTGCCTCGTGTGCGTTTGCAAAGTAGTTACATAAGAGAGGTTTCTATGTGGGCACCAAATGTAAACAATGCTGGTTCTTACACACTTTTGAGAGATTTTACTGTCACTTGGTACAAAATGACAAAATTTTATACATTGTAAACGAAATTGATAAACTCAGGTAATGTAGACGTGCCTTGCACAAGTTAGGTTGAGAGGCAAGGAAGTGTACAAGTGAAAACACACGGGAGGATTCTTAAGCAGTTCATTAAAAGGTCAACATTAGCCATTGGAGAGTGTGAAATCTGGAAAGCAGACAATATCTGCCGTTGCAGTGTTCAACCAAGTGATAAGATGATTGCATCCATTGTTGTTTGAAAATAAATGCAAAATCAAAAGTGGACACAGTTGGTGTTCAGTTATAGCCTTGTTGGTACAACACAAACTGGTGTTTAGTGCAAGAAATCTTGAGATAAGGATGAGAGAAAGGCAGACTCGCAAGCAGTAACTTTCAACAAGTCTTACGACTTGCGTCTCCATCTTTCTTTGTCCTTGTCTCAAGGGAGAGAGAAATAATGTTTATTTGTGCCCGCAAAAAGAGCCCCGAGGAGTCAAGATTCTTCCTGTCTCTTCAGCTTGCTCGTCCCTTTTCAGCTGGCTGATGCTCCTTGGAGCTCAGCGGTGTCCAGGGCCATGCGGATGACTTCTCTTTGATCATCTTCCTTCGAGCTGGTCATTAAAGTCTCCCAGGATTGTCTATCCCTATCTGGTTTATTGTATCTAGGACATGTCCATATTATGTAAATCATGTCCGCCTTTGCCCCACAGTATTTGCAATTCATGTTCTCAGTGCTATTGTGCCATCTCTTCAGAATGTAGGGGTTGCAGATCACCCCGCTTGGAGTTGCCTCCATGTTATCTCTTCTTGCTTACTTAGTTTCTTATGCGCCTCTGGCAGTGTTTTCCTTCCCATTCTATAATAAGTGAGAATTTCGCTGTAAGTGTTTATGCCTTCTTCTTTTTGTTGGGGCACCCTGGCTGGAGAGGCTGCATTGGTGTACTGGTAAATAAGCTCTCGGGCCAATGCATGCGCTTTCTCGTTGCCGGGCAAGCCTTCGTGGGCAGGAGACCATATAAGCTTTACTAATTCTTCTGGAATTGGTCCTTTCTCCAATATGTTGAGCGCCTCTTTGGAGATTCTCCCTGTGGTATAATTCCTGATGGCTGTTGTGGAATCTGACACTGGTTTTGACCCCTTTTTGAGTCAAAGCTAGGGCTATGGCCACCTCTTCTGCAACCTCCACTCTGTTTTGCGTGGTACTGCAGCTCTGAGTTCTCACCAGTAGCCTGTGTCGTCACTGAGACGAAACCTGGTCTGCTTTTATATTCTGCTGCATCCGTGTAGAACACCCCTTGCTTTTTATCTAGCGATTTTTGTAATGCTTTAACCCTGTCTTTCCTCCTATCCTGGTGGTGACTGGAATGCATATTCTTCGTGAGTGGTGGTATGCGTATCCTGTCTCTGATTTGTGATGGAATGGCTCCCGTGTTTCTTACTTTGTTGTGGGTTTTGTGTCCTAGTTTCTCTAGAATTCTCAGACCACCTCTGCTCCTCATTAGACTCTGTTGCTGGGAGACTAGTGTGGCTTCGATCAACTGTTCTAGGGTGTTTGAAATGCCCATGTTTAGTATCCTCTGCGTAGATGTGCATGGTGGCAGGTTTAGGGCTGTTTTAACTCCTTTCCTAATGAGGATTTCTATTTTGTTTTTCTCGGCCCTTGTTAGTTTAAGGTACAGTGTTGCGTATGTGATCTTGCTGATCACGAAGGACTGTACTATCCTTAATAGGTTAGCCTCCCTCATGCCTGCCTTCTTGTTGGCCATTCTTCTGAGAAGTCGACATGTTCGGCTTACGCTCATTTCAAGCTTTCTAATCGTTTCCGTATTGCTTTCATTGTCCTGAATGTGCAGGCCTAGTACTCGCATAGCTTTTACGTTTGGAATCGCGTCTCCATTAACCGTGAGTTTTATCCCGTGGTTAGGGATTTTCTTTCGCATTTTCTGTGGACTGATGAAGAGAGCCTCCGACTTCGCAGCTAAACATTTAAGTCCGGCTTTTTCTAAGTGCTCTTCAATTCTATTGACGGCCTTCTGCAGCCTTTCTTCTATGTGGGTGTCACTGCCTCTATTTATTCAGAGGGTGATGTCGTCCGCATAGATCGTATGTTCTAGACCCTGTAAGTCCTTACCCACGCAACTTTTGCCAACTCTCTATAGCCTAAACAGAGCTATGTCAGAACAGGCAGTCTATCAGAAGGGTTTCAAGGCTGCTGCATGTAATTGGAGTTGACGCCTCTGTCTAACCTTTATTGCTGAAAGATAGAGAAGGTGAAAGCTCCTCAGTCACTGAAGCTTGAGAGCACCAGATACACCAAGCCCTGCTACAGGGCGTAATGGCAGTCTCATTGTTGCGTATGGAGTGGCTTCAAAACTTTAGAGAAAGGCTGTACCTTGAAATGGTGTGCCTACTGCAGTGTGCCACAGACAGTCCTGAACAAATACATATATATATTTTTTTGCACAACTACTTGTAGCTTGGTCAAGCTACAAGATGACAGACATGCTGAAGCCAAGAAAAGGAAAACATACAAAGTCATGACAACACAGCAGATGGTTGAATATGAAGAAAAGCTAGCAAATGCTGCTGGAGTAACGAGTGCTTCAGGTGCAGCAAAGCAGCGGACTGTTAAGCATGTGACTGCAACCAGCAAGATCACTGAAAATGACCTCAACACCAAGCTCAAGAGCATAGGAAAGTGGCTGGAAAAGAAATGTGAAATCCGTGTTGGCATAACTGGCACTCCAGATTCGACTAAACAGTTGGTGAGTTGGCACAATGCATTACAGACTCTTTGCACAAGCACTACAATTTAGCTCATGATCAAGTCAGGTATTCCTGTTAAATACATATAAGATGTAGAATGGTCCCAGAAGAAATATTAAGCTAGTTTGTTGCATACAAAAACATAGGCTAAAGTTTAGCTACCATTCAGAGCAGATTTGCATTTCAGGCCGTCGTGTATGTTTCAGAAATGGTTGAAAGAACAAATAAAAAAAAATTTAAGCACACACAAACACACAGATGATGGGCATTTCATTCTGTCTCTATTAGTGCACCTAAAAGCACACAATTTTAAGATTACAGTTGAACCTTGAGATTATTTAAACATAGATATAACAAAGTAAAGGTTTCTAGATAGACTGACTGAAGTGCTCCATATGTAGCCTATAACATATCTTACCCGCCGTGGTTGCTCAGTGGCTATGGTGTTGGGCTGCTGAGCACCGAGGTCGCGGGATCGAATCCCGGCCACGGCGGGATCGAATCCCGGCCACGGCGGGCGCATTTCGATGGGGGTGAAATGCGAAAAAACCCGTGTACTTAGATTTAGGTGCACGTTAAAGAACCCCAGGTGGTCGAAATTTCCGGAGTCCTCCACTATGGCGTGCCTCATAATCAGAAAGTGGTTTTGGCACGTAAAACCCCATAATTTTAATTTTATAACATATATTGTGAGAATCGGACCATTGGTCGCCGATAAAAAGCAAGCCCTCTATTGACTGTCTTTCCGTGGTGTACACTACCATGTCCATAAATAATGAGGCACATTGAGCAGCAAACTCGTCTACACGAACCTCCTTGTTTTATAAGGAGCAGCCAGCTTTTGTGAATTCATTTAATGCCTAGGCCCCGAGACCATAAATTTATTTTCTCATTCCTCAATTGTCTTTCTTTTATTCATTTAGTTTTCATAAAGACATGTAATCACTCACTCCTGCTGATTTGGCATGTAATGAATACATGCTTATAATGAATATCAATGTTTTCATGTTAGATGCAACCTCATTAAAACAAGGTTCAACTGCAGGATGCCAGCTCATAAATAGTACAGCAAAGCAGAGTTGGAAGTCGGCACTTGTTTTTCTTGCTTTTTGTGTTATTCACATCTCATTGGGATCAAGTACCATTTTGTCCTAATGTCAGTATTTCTACATACTGTTTCATAGTTTGAATTATTTGCTTTTTCAGCATGGTGAAAGGGTTCACATCATTGCTCTTACATAGCTTTAGTAATTTTGGCATTGTGCTTAATGGTTTCACTTTTACATAGTTTCATGCTAAATGCAGTTGATTGATGGCGATGATCATTTGGCGCCAAGCCAATGGTATTGAGTTTTCAATGGAGCAATGAATTGCGATGGGTAGATGTAATATGGCTGTATAGAGGCCTAAATTACAGTTGCTTTAAAGTGTGTTAAATATACCAGTAGCACATTGTAAAGTTGAGTGTCGGTCTTTCCCATCTATATAAATTATTTGCAAATTTTAGAGTGGTGTATAATTCAAGAATTCTGTCTGCTTTTGGATAGATGCAGTTTACAGAATTGCGATTTAGGTTGTTGCAAAGTGAAAGCTTTGATTTTGTAAAACTAATTTGTTACTTTTGTTAAAAAATTGCCACGTAAAGAAACATTTACTCCTAAAGGTGTCTAGAATTCACCTTTTTCTTTTTATTGCAAGGAATTTAAACCACTTCACTGGTCAGCAGAGTTATTTCTGCATTCTACATTTGTTTGAATAAGACAAGAGCTAGTTCTCCACACCACATTGGTTTAATTTTGGTAGTGTTGCTACCTAAATTATACCTACAAGCAGCAAAGATCACAGTACCAAATAATGCCATGATCAAAATGTCACAGTCTTTACCAACCAGCAATAAACAAAGGGCCATCTCCAACACTGAACTTATTTTACAAAGGAACCTTTTGGTTCATTAATGTGCAAGGAATGAAAATCGTGTTCTTTCTGCCAAATTCACTCCCACTTTCCTCTTATTTTCAGGAAACCATATACCAGAAGTTTGAGACTTTCCTAGCTGGCGAAGCAAGGTTTCTGCAGAAGAGGATTAACAACGGAGTGCTGAAATTTGTGATTGTGCCACCTTCAGAGAAAAAAAACTCTCAAAAGCCTCATTCATCTGAAAAAGAAGTCTCAGAAGAGTGACTGTGTGTTTCAGGTCCCCCTTTTTTCTTGCGTAGTGCACGACATTGTGCAGACATCTTGAAGTATAAGTGGCAAGGTAAGGTATCAAAACACCGAAAGGTGTGGTATTTACTGTGAATAAACAAACCCTTTTACTTATGGACCGATATCAAAGTTTCCTCCTCCACATATATCTAATGAAAGAGAACAGCACCTTCTGACGGGACTGTTGCTACTAGTCCAGGTACCAACTCGGTTAAAGTGTTCACTGTTATTTCCATGCAAGCTTGCAATCGAACAGCACTTGATTACCCATCGTGGTGGTGGTTCATTGGCTATATGGCCTTGTGCTGCCGAGCCCCAGGTTACATGTTCAATTTGCAGCTGTGGGGGACGCAGCCTATTGGAGTGGAATGCAAAGAACTCTTGCATATTTAGATTTAGGTGGATATGTGCTCTGCACACTCTCATTCGAGAGATCCATGCACATGTCTTAGGCCCTAAAGGAAAACATTAAGTTGAGCGAGATTGTGGCATTAAGCTTCTGGAAATTAATCACTTGTAGCGAGAACAGAGCTTTTGTAAGTGAGAAAACGATGAAAATGAAAAATCAGTGGTGCCACATGTCACAGACTATGGCACCTCTCTTGTGCGACACGCAACTGCCGGCTAGCCGGAGTCGAGGTGGCAGGCGGGCGGCTTGAGCAACGCTGCCGACGCAGTCGAGAGGGGAGTGGCTGATGCAAAGATAGTGGCAGAAGTGGTGATGTGGAAATTACATTATGGCCTCAGTTTTGGTGTGGGCGATCAAAATTGAGTAGCGGCAGTAGTGGCAGTTTTCTGTGCAACTAAGTTGTATATCGACACCCAAAAAATGATAATAGACTTCTAGACAGTTAAGATATCAAATTAACTCAATTTAATATTTTCCTTTAGTCTACCTTTAAGTATTGCCTGTTTGTGTTGCATCGCAGGTAAGCTCTCTCATCAATTTAGAAAGAAAAAGAGCCCAAAAAAAAACTAAATGTAATACGTGCTTGCATAATCTGCATGGTAAGTACATAATATAGTGGACTTATTTTAGTATGACCATAAGGAGATTTGAGAAATCTGTTGGTCTTATCAAAAGTTCCACTTATCAGAAGTGCACCAAATCTTTGAGAAGTTATGGAGAGGTCCAGAATTGCATGTATAGTGGAGTCTGCCATTTAGCTGGAGAATGTAAAAACTACAAGGATCTGATGTTCAGGTTTGATAAGCTGCACAAGTAAGCACTGCAGCAAGCATATTGAAGAAAGTAACAAAGCAATACCTAGGGATTTTATTACATTTCACACTTTCCTCATATGCTATAAACAATAAAGACTGCAGTTTGAGACTACAACAGAGTCATCATTAAATTACGAACATACATTCCATAGCAGCATTAGAAACAAATAAAAATATGTTTACTTAGTTCTATAAACTGCTGCCTCTCTTCATGAGATATGTCACCACCTTTGGAATGACTTTTTCTTTCCCCCTGAAAACAGTTTCCATTTTTTATAATTGGCATTTTAATCACCCCAAGATATTCTGAAATGTGCCACAGGAAGAATTTTGTTTCCTGCTTAATTCAAAAGTTGTAGGCAATTTTCAACTTGACAGCGAATGCATCTGTATGGTGTTTGAAGCAATTTCTCAAAACATAATTTTTGTAATTTCATGTTATTAAATAGCGATAAATTTGTTCATTTGTTTGCTCAACCTTTCCATGCTCATTCCCTATACATTAGGCGGTGAAATGAACTAGAATTGAAAAAATTAACTTGCACTGTTATGGTGGTTATTTCATCAACACCCTCCTACTGAACCATCCCTACATGGTAAAGCATACTGCTTATGGCATTAAGGGCCACAAAGACAACAAGCGATGTAAAAAAGACACGGACGAAACGAAGCACAAACGTAGTTTCAAGGGAGAAATAAAAAAAGATAACCTGAAAAGTGGTGGCATATCTTAAAACTAAAACCAAGTCTGAAGGGGAAAGGCAAAACATTCCAGGCATATTAAAGCTAATCATTGGTCTAACAGGCTCCAGCCATGTTACATGTAAGGCTCTATGGCTAGGTATTTGCATACCGCTAAGTGGTAAGCTATTGCCAACTGTAAACTTAAAGGTGTGCCCACAGAAGCTACTGACATAAAATGCTGCTGCTACCTCTTCAAAAGAGTGATCGCTCAAGAAAACTTGCAGATGTGTTTCCAATAACATCAAACCAAGCCTCATTCTGGCATGATAACAATGTTAAGCCTGGCACAAACGTTAAGCATCTTTATAATAAGCATTGTGCAAGACAACTCTTAGGAGAGTTAGTAGTGAAACATATGTGGCTAAAAGAAATTCATCGCACCATGGCACAGGCAGTTTGTAAAAATGTTTTTGCCCTGATCTAAACACTGGTATCTCGTCTTAAAGCTGTCCTAGCTGTGCATGTAACATTCCAGTTCCAAGCACTTTTCACTTGCTTATATGTTAAACGGTTACACGCTGCACTGTTGCTAGAGGCACCATGAAACTGTTCTCATGCCCGACTTCGAATTCACTCACGATACCACTGCACTCGGAAGCCAGTTCACCATCAACAAGAGCTCCACGAGCTGAGCCCTCGTCACATATGCCGGTCACCGGCAGTGTTGCCTTGATGTGTGCACACAATTCTTGGCCGGACAACTGTGATCCATGTTGTGCGAGATGAGCATTTTCTGGCACTGCATGCAGCAGTGCCACATGCAACAATTCTCTCTGTGCAGATGGCTTATCTAGTCTGTCGGGTAGGCTGTTGGCAAGTGATGGAGGCACGCAGGCACGCTGAGTGAAATCCTCTGGGAGTGACATAGCTTCAACAACTTCGTTTATGCTGGGGGTTGGGTCTAGGCATGTTGTTAACACACCATGGCTGGATGCAGGATTTCGGAACTGCAAAGTGCTCTCTTTGTCTGCCTGCCCTTGCCCCAACTCCACTTCATTAGTCGCTGCGATGCACGGTGACAAAAGTCTCTGCTCACTTTCATCTGGCGGTGTATGCCCTGACAAAATGGCTGCTGCACTCTTGCTAGGGAAGTTTTTTCTGCGGCATGTCATTGTTGCCTTGTTGGGCTTCTGCAATTAAACAGAACACACTTTTGTAATGGGTTGTACGACATTCTCTTTTCTTTTAGAGGAAGCTTAGTGATGGAACGTGTGTCTTCTAATATGTCAGAGCAGTTATTCAAGTTCACTTTGTTTTACCAGAAATGGTCTGGATCGTTGCGTAGGCTAAAAAGCTGTCATCAGACATTCCAAGAACTACAACAAGGAAGCTTCCAAAGAAATGTTTTTCTTTGTTTTCGGGAACAGCATACTTGCATTGCCTTAACTCTCTGTACCACGCCCATTGGGCATCGTTAGCCCACTAACGATGGCTTGAAAAGCCGGTTTCGAGACTTTCCACGCCACCCACCGAGACACGCGCTATCGGACATGAAGGAGGAGAACTATTCTTCTGTTTTCTAAGCAGTTCGCTTTTTCGTTCCAGGCGGTGACTTTTGAACACGCTCCGATGTTTTCAAGATCGTCAAAGTAGCAAGCAAAAATGGCCGCCCGCTATCAATGGTTTGAAACGCCGCTGTCGAGAACTTCCGCGCTGCTCACGGACACTCTGCGCCATAGTATGTGAAGGAGGATAACTATATTTTTGTTTTCTAAGCAGTTCATTTTTCCCCTGCAAGATTTTAATTTTTAACACACTCCTTAGTTTCGCAACCGTCAAAGTAGAAACAAAAATGGCTGCTTCGGGGAGCAGCACATGCACTTAGAAAGATTGTAGATTTTGTGATTCTGCTGCATTTGCGGCTGATTTTATCGGTGGATCGGGCAGCAGCGAGTCTGAGGATGCTGTCTTTTCGTCGGACTTTGACTCTGAGAGCGACCACGACACAAGCCAGCCTGGAATATCGGCGGCTGCAGCCTGGCATGCCAAACTGTAGTGCTTGCATTAAAAATTTTTCTAGTGGAAAACCTGTTGAATGAAAAATTTTGAGTTTTTGGGACATAGTGCCTATTAGATGACAATATATTTTGTATTTCTCATAATATTTGTTACATTTTTTTTTCTTAGTAGATACAAGTATGTATTTACATACTTTGTTCAATTTTATACCACAATCTTGATTCTGGCAATTTATATCTTTTTTTATTACATATACCTCGTTAATAAAGCTTTTATGCACGAAAAGTGCATTCATTCTGGTTGTTGTTTATGTATTACATTAAATATTTAGTGCAGTAGCTCCTTTAGAAAAAAATATTTGGCGTAACCTGCAAAAGACACCTATTTTCCCCATGGTATGGAAAGATTTAACGCCCTTGCCACCCGCTGTAAGCCTACTCGTTGTGCATCTGTTATTGTGTACAGGTAGAAGAAGAAATGAAAAAAGACCTGTAGAAACTACCCAACAGACTTAACAGCAGCAAAAAAGGTTTAGGCTGCTGTGTTTCTAACAGTCACATTGACATTTACACTGGCTTGTAGCCAGTGACATAGACAGAAAAAGGGGGAGGGGCATTCAGGGGTAAAATATTTCTGCCAAATGCCAAAATTCTCGAAATGCTGAATGTATAAGTGCACCAGATATATGTGGCCCGTAGTAAAAATTAAAAGAAAAAAAAAAAAACTTGGCATGCCAGGTAGTCTTTGACAGAAGCTTTCAAGTATGGCAGGACAACTGCGCAGCATTTTCTAGTTTTCCTTCTCCTTATCTTGAGCAGTATACTTTAAAAAATCATGCAGATCCCACGCACTGTGTGAATCGCTGTAAGTGAAGATTTGGTGAGCCTGTAAGGCAAAACTGCATAATGTGCAGCAGACATCAGCAAGGAATGCACCCGACAACCGTTGGCCAAGGCAGCAGAGAAGTGCAAGACACTCAACATTGACCACATCATCTGAACCTTCGGATGCCACAAAAGTGCCCACACAAAAGCATGTGCGTCTCAAAGAGCTAGCCGGTGTCGACACGGAAGAAGTATGGCTGCGTTAGGCGACAGCCTAATGCAGAAGTATGCCACATTAGGCTACAGCCTAGTGGTTTGAGCATAGGGCTGTTAGATCGAGGTCCAACCCCGTATTGAAAGGTGCTTCACTCGTTTTTAGCTGCACAACTCCCTACGCCTAATTTTGATTGGGTGTTGCACTGTCACCATCAGCTGGAGTGAAGGAACTGGGAAACTTAAAGCATGCCCATTCATTCATGGGACTGCATGAGACTAAAGTTGAGGGGCGTAATTTATTATAAGGGGAAAAAAATAACTAATTTTGAAGAGCAAAGATGCGGTGTGTTTATTATGCGAGTGTGTTAGCTGCACAGATAGATACAGCCTGTGTGAAGCTACATGACCATGTCATCTAGGTGTGGTGCACAAGTTGTAAGACAGGTAATGTTTCATCGTAGCTTGTCAAACCAGAAATTCCTTTGAGTTCATTTTGATGTGACAGCCATACAGCCTTTTCTAGTGCTTGTGTGCACACCTGCTCACCCTGCTACCTTTCAGTTTGCCCACTTGCCCACCCAGCAATCAAACCATGTGCATTAAACATTTTGAGCATGTACACATACCTTTTGAGGCAGAGGTTTATTTGGATCATGGCTTGCTTTGTGCTTCTTCAATGATTGCTAGAAACAAGAATGAGAAGGTAATGGGAGACTACATAGGTAGTTAACAAAGAAAATATACAGGCTGATCCAAAAGTCACTGAAAAAGTAGAAATGCAATCAATCGAAGAGCATGGACAATATGCACTGTGCACAGAAGGATGTCACTTTTTTTTTAATGACAAAACAGTTTACCGCAAGAATATAGTTACATTCACCACCAACAGGTGCCACTTAAATTGTGCCAATAGCTTGACCACTGTTAACATTCTTCAGTTGCATTAACAGTGGTACAGAGTTCTACCTGTCAGTGGTAAATAAAGCTATTCAGGCAACAAACACGTTCATTATTAAAAATAAAAATTTCCCCATATCTCTGAATATTGCTGTATAAACAGCATCGTGCCTATGCTTTTCGAATTATAGAATATTTCTTTTTCTGTTGCTTATGGATCATCCTGCACACGAGGCTAGAGCTTCTTAAATGACACCTACCGATTTTGTATAACATCAACTGAACTAAATGGCTACCTGTTACATCCTAGGAAGCTTCAATGGAGCGTTAGATGAAAGCATGAAAGTTCAAAATTTTCTGTGCACTGTACTAACGTCAATGTTTGTACAAATTGAAATTGCACTTGTATTGCCTATCTCTGGTCCAATGATTCACTTTGCAAGACAGCCAATGGGGAGTTGTTTGAGAATCACACCTTTATGATGGTCTATCCAAGTAGATGTCAAGAGCAATTGGTTACAAAACATTTGCTCAGGCACTGCTGTGCTGTGCCATTAATGCACAGTGACTACTTTCCACAAGGGTTGGCCCCGCCATCCACTTTGTTGAATCGAGGTGCAGTGTACGAGTGGTGGAATGTTACAGAATTGAAGGCAACATCATTGTCACAGATAAGTGCATTGAGATGTCCAAAGCATCAATTTCACTGAGAACATAGCTTTCACAAACACAAAACAGATGTAAACGTAAGACAGGCTTGATGCTACCATTGGCATAAACAACAGTAGCTCCTCTGATTCGAACCAGACAAATAGGTTGCATAAATATAAAAATTTGAAGTGATCCACAAAGATCAAAGGAGAGAAGCCTCAACCTGGAGCCAACATTTTGACAAGCGGATATGTCTTCATTGGAACTACAATTTACCGCTATTTAAAACAATGTATTTCACCTGACGAAAACAAATTCACTTCTTTGTTCTTGCACCATGTGTAGCACAAACCAATGGCGATGAAATGAGCACTGACTAGAAAGGAAAGAACAAATGGACAAGAAGTGCAACTGCCTACTTCGTGTTGACGATTGTTGCCACTGGTTGCCACTGGTTGCCATGCAGGGGTGCAAAGTTGTGTTAGTCAGTCTCGGAGAGTACAAAAAGGGCACACCTTGCAAAGCTGTCACAGGTCAGTGATGCCTACATGTCTCATAGAGTCCTAATCTAAAGTTATTGAAAGACTGCACTTATAATTCTTTCCTCTACTTTTCCTGTTCTCCTTTCTAAAGAGTTCCAATCAGTCGACCAAAGTGAATGGACGTTCATCGGCGTGGTCCGAAACCACAGAGATGATGTGACCTTCACCGGCTGTCCTTGCCTGGGCCTCTTTCGCCAGGAGTCATAGGGGAAGCGGCCTTCTCGCTGTTTTCCACGGATCATCCTTTTCCCGCTAACCCGAATGCCATCGACGCGTTCTAGCAACGCCTGTGCCGACGGCGCGGGATCCGAGTCAGAGCTGACCTAATCATGACTACAGAAGCAACTAGAGATTTCACGAGCACCGGGACGCTACACTGGTAAGCACTAAACGACAAAGACGGAATAGCCCTCACCAGGCCCGGCACGTCGATGGGGTACCCAACCAACTACACGGAGGTGAGCAGACCTAATCTACCTTCTACCAAACCCCGTGATACCGATGCAAACTGGCAAACAGCGTTAATGCTGCGCCAATGGAAGCAAAAAGCGCTGGAATGAAAATGTGGCAAAGTGCCGACCGAAGACAAGCTGGATACGAACGTGGGCCCCAAGACACTGCCCTCTCCGAAAGGAAGGAAACTAGCCAAACTCCCACCTCTACCAAAGGACGACTTCAAGATCGTTATACGACCGCATTATGGCTTACCCCTACGCAACATCATCACACCAGCAATGGCAACAGCTCTCAATGAAGCCTGCACCAATCAATCTTCTGGGGAACAATTTTTCCTATGAATCAAGCCGGGCTCTAACATAGCACTCCTCTCTACTCTACACCAAGAGGTGGCCATGGAAGCACAAGGACTTCGCCTCCTGACCATCAACGGCACAGACCATGCTGTGAAAGCATACGCAGCCACCGGGGAAGACGCACGAGAGGGGGTGAATACCGTGATACACTCCATCAGAGATCCTGCTTGCCAACATGCGGATTCGCACGCAAGGAGTCGATCGGCCCGCATGATCGGCGATACCCAAAGTGCCACCCTGACATTCAGCGGGCCCATACTACCAAAAACCATATACTATTATGGAGAACTTTTGTGTCACCCCTTCCATGCTACCGTGCAAGTCTGCAAAATCTGCCGCGGCAAAGGTCACCGCATGGACATTTGCCCAACTCCTATGCGATGAATCTGCAAGGTGGGTGGGCTCGAGAACCCAAGCCAAGGACACCCTTGTGAATCAATCTGTGCCTTGTGCTGGGGGGGGGGGCAGCTTATCGGGGACAAGAATGGCACCAAGCGCTTAAAGCAACAAGAACAGCCATGAGCATCGCGGACACCATGTCCGCAGGCCACCAGACAACTAAGATGGTTCTCCTCTGAATATGAGGAACAGGACTGCAGGGCGGGTCGAAGCCAGAGAAGCAGAAGTGTTCAGAACTGCTCCAGAAGCAGAACTGCTCCAGATCCGCGTAGCACACTCAACTTCACCCCGCCAACAAGTATGTAGAAATAAAGATCCCGATCCCAGACCCCGACGAGGAACAACTACCATCAGGGATCAAAGATCAAGTCAAAGAATACACCAACACAGGTAAGCTGGGCGGGGGTCACGTCTTCCACGACCAAACTTGTCGCGCACAGTGAGGAATACAAGCAAGCCATCTCAGTGAGCAGACAACTTTCGGCCAACTTAGACAGTAAAATGCAAGAGGTAGAAACAATCAAGCGACAGGTAGCTGTGCTCACGGCACAAATGAAGACACTGAAACCCAAACCACTTACTCCGTCGCCGCAACAGCAATCACTGTCACAGTGGCCACCAGCAAAAACACAACCCTCGCCGCAAGAAACGACACCGCAAGTGACACTACAGCAAGTCAAATGCATGTTTATGTAGCAGCAGCAACAAATCCAACAATAATTTAAGCAAATGCATGAGCAATTGCAAGAGCAATAACAAGTGCAAATGCAGCAGACGTTAGCAGAATTCCAAGAAATAAAACGATACGTAGATGATTCCGTTCAGAAGTTTCAACGATCGCGCAAACGACGACACAGCCTCGCCTCGGACAAGCTGAGCGCTAAGATCATAGTCACCATGGACACCTGGGATACCACAACCTCCGAAACTCATTATCATGGCTAACAACACAACCATTCATCAAGCATATCTCATTATATGGCAGTGGAACTGCCAATCGCTATGCAACAAACATGCGACAATAACACAATATGTCAAGACGGTGTTAGTTCCTCCTGACCTCATCTGCTTGCAAGAGGAGGGGAAGCAACCAATACCGATATAGGGTTACTGCCTATACACAGACCCGGACCACCCAATGATGGCAACGCTGGCTCAAGAGACCTTGCCCTCACGGGCGCCACAGGACCGGGAATAGAAATTCAGCTCCAAATTTTAACAATCTGGCCGGTAAAGAAGGGACGACCAAAGTGCATCTTGGCTAACGTCTACAATCCACCCAGAGACCAAAAATCTGACTTCTCACCATTAACTGACCCATGTATCCACCATACTCGTGCACCATGATAGGTTAATTCTCCTCGGAGACTTAAATGTCTTGCATTCAGAGTGGGGATACAAGAGAGACACAGCGAAGGGCTCGAACCTTCTCAGGACAACACATACATATGAACTCTTGCTGATCACGCTGCCAGGCATCCCCACCAGTGTATGCCACAGCGTGAATCGTGATACCACGCCTGACCTAACTTCTGTCAATAACGACAGAGGAGTCGCATGGAGCAACCTGGACGACATGCCAGGCAGTGACCATTATATTATAAATGTAACCTGCGACACGGCAAAAGTACGCCAATCCCTGGGGACGACCAAACTCACTGATTGAAAAAAGTGCAGAGAGAAATAGCAGACAGCCCATTCAACACCAACCTCTGCAGAATGGAGCACTTTTCGTAACGAAATATACAATGCCACCACCGAAGAGTATCAGACCAGACCGGAAATGCCAGCGGTGGGAAACCACCTGACACACCTTTGGGAGGCCCGCAGAAGCCTATCAAAGCGTTGGAAGCAAAAAGACGCAACCGTAAACTCGAACGCTGGATAGACCAACTGGCAGAAGCCAACACCTACGCCAGAGAACTCGATAGCAACAACCGGTGAAGTTTTGCGGGTCTCTACAAGACACCCTAAGCACCAAGAAAACATGTGCTATCTTCCGTTGCATGCTGGACCCATCTAGCATGTGTATGCAAGCGAATAACATCATGTAGAAACTTGTCGCAGGATACTTGGGCACAGAAGACGAGCTCCTCCAACTACTAAAGGACACTTACACCGTAGAAGCACAGACACCATCACCTAGCCCCAGAAACTGTCACGGCCAAGATAACAGAGATTTGGATGCCCCTATCAGCTTCGCAGAACTCTACATCATTTCTCAGGCATTTAAGAAGAACACAGCACTGGGCCCCGATCGAATTACCAATGCGATGCTGAGAAACCTGACCAACTCAGCCATCCAACAGCTAACCGATTTCTTTAATGACATGGTATAGAAACCCCACAGCTGACTACGCTCGGAATGGCAAACATTATTCTAATACCAAAGCCGGGGAAACCGCGCGAACTAAACCAACTATGACCCATCTCGCTCACCTCCCATCTTTTCGAATGTGTCGTCCTCACTAGACTCAAGAGACATAAAGAGCAAAATGACCTGCTTCTGGCGTCAATGTTTAGCTTCAGGAGAAGGGTATCGGCCCAAAACGTCTTCCTACTACTGAATGACAAAGTCCTGAACCCCCTATCAGGAAGTTCAGACATGATCTAGCCCCACCTCGACATTCAAAAAGCATTTGACACCATCTTGCACTCTACGATTCTCGAAGGGCTCGAGGCCATAAGATGTGGTGATAGAATATATTGCTACATGCAAGACTTCTTGAGCAACCGCACCACCTAATAATAATAGTAAGACAGCTACTTGCGTCAAGGTACACTGGATTCAAGGCCATTCAGCGAACCCTCACAACACTGCTGCTGACCAGCAGGCACACTGCCCTCCTAATCCTGATCCTCCACTTATTTCCCTCCCACCCCAACCCCGTAACTCGCTGCGAGCCCGTAAAAATGTTCTCCGGCAGGACACACGCGCTCTTATCCCACCGTGTGTCTGCTCCCTCCCCCTTCACCTTACTAGGGCGGAGGAAGTTGTGCTTAGGAGGCTTCGGGCCGGGGTGGCCCTTACACCGGTAGTTGTCTCAAGGTGGAACTGGTCGCATTTACCACTGGGTGCTACGTGTCCATACTGCTCCGTTCCTGTGGTGGAATCATATGCATACCACTTAATATGGACATGTACGGGTTTACAATTGGAACGCTCGCGTCTCCTACTGTAAGCCGGCCTCCGCTACAGTGTGACAACCAGCTATGACCGCTGGATACATGACAACAGATTCCACAAAACACTGCTTCAATTCATACACAACACAGGCCTCACAGCACACATATAATACACATATACGCTCCAAGAATTATGCCTTAAGGGCAAGCCTTTATCGCAATAAAAGAAAAAAACGCACCACCCTTATCGAGATAAATACAACATGCTAACTCCCCCGTATGACCTACCGGGACAAGGCACCCCTCAAGGTTCTATACTATCACCGCTCCTATTCAACATCGGCCTACGCAAACTGGCACTACAACTGGAGGAGCACCGAGATCTTGGGTGTGCCATATATGCAGATGACATCACGCTATGGGCCAGTCAAGGCTCATACGGCAACCGGCAAGACATCTCCACAGAGCCATTGACATGGTCCAGACCTTCACAAAACAAGCAGGCATGAAATGTGCCCCGGCCAAGTGGGCATACCTACACATTAGATACAAGAATACACAAATGAACAGAACACCGGCCCTACAACTCTTTCTCGATGGGGAATCCATAAAAAGGACAGCAAACATGCAGGTTCTCGGGATGCACATTTAAGAAACGGGCAGCGTCTCCATCGTGCTCTCCAAACTCAAACGCATGGTAAGCAGTATAACCGGACTTGTTAACAGAATCGCGTGCAGCAAAGAGGGACTGGCGGAGGTGGATACCTTGTGATTGGTGCAAGCCTTTGTCATTAGCCGCATCACACCCTTCCAAGCCACGTGCCCCAGCGAGACCGACTACGTGGACAAATTGATGCGAATCGCCTGTAAGGCGGCGCTCGGCCTTCCGGCGAGCACTAGCTCAGAGCGCCTCCGGGAGCTACGGCTGACTAACACATATGAAGAGCTCACCGCTGCCACGATCATTGCCCAGCGAGAGTACCTTAACCCTTTCGCTGTCACGGACGTACCGGTACGTCATCGCGCTTCCCCCCCACGGTGTCACTGACGTACCGGTACGTTCTCTATCGTGTGTTCAAAATTTCGTGCCTGAGCGCAAAGCAGGCGCTCCTGGATTGGCCATGCCTTCTGTTGACTCTTTCTACAAGTTCGTATATTCGCTCCGACCTGTGTTAGTCCATGTATTGAAGAGTACGGTGCGACTGCCACTCCCCACTTTCTCCTTGCTGAGTGGCGCGGTGGCTCCGCGTTCGCTGGATCATGCGTCGCGCGCGTGTGGTTATGGGTTCAAGGGTTGTTCTGTAATCTCCGCTGGTTTGAAGGTTTTTATTTTTCTTCTGTTGGTGTGCCTGCTACGGCGCGTCAAGTTCAGGCGCACGTGCCGTTGCCTCTCCAAAAAGGGTGACTCGATTGCTGCTTTCGCTCTCTCGCCGCACCCTCGCTTCCAACTTGCAGCAGTAAACGTAAAGCCCTTCGAACTTTGTTTAGCCTTTTTCCATCTCCCTCTGTCTTCTTGATCACGCAACGTCACATTTCTCTCCGTTGCGCGGGCGACTGAAAGCGCATCCTCCCTGCGCGCGGTTACTTTCGGATGGCTTGGCGCGCGGGACCTTCGTCTGCTCATGGGAGCGGTGGCTGAATTCCGATTCAGAATACGAGCCGAGCTCGGATTCGGACTCGGACAAAGTCGCATGAGAGGAAGAGGGTTCCGCATCGTCAGATTCGAATGTTGAACGGATTTTATAGTCAGGCTGATGATGATGATGATGTTTACTAACAACAGCTGCAGAACACTGAAATGTGCATATTGCATTGACTATGTTATTTGTATACCAATCATAATCAAAAATAAATTGCTATGTTCATTCCCTGTTATGCTCGTTCCCTGAAACCAAGCCGACACTGGGGGTGTGTCACGGCCAGAAACGTCCGACAGCGAAAGGGTTAACGGAACGCCTCAGGAACGTTGACTATTAGGACACCTGCACTACCCCCTGGCGTCGCAATTCTGCAGGGACGAGACTCAACTGATGCCACTTGCTCTTCGAACAAGGCTGCATGTGGATCCATTCCACGCAATATGCACCTGACATACCACGCAGGACGAAGACGAGCAAGGGCAACAGCCCTGCTACAAAGGCAGGGCCACCCAGACCCGTATTTCGCAGACGCAAGTCTGTACCCCCGCACAACAACACAGACCCCCACTTTCGTGGCGGTCGCGACAGATAGGGCATGCATGGTCGTGGCTGCGTCCCTGCACACCTCGTCCAGGGCAACGGCGGAGGCCATTGCCATTGTCCTAGCAGTACGGGCCGCCGAAGCAAACTGCCGATCAGCTCACATACTAACGGGCTCTCAGGACGCATGCCAACTATACCTGCAGGGAGTTTTGCCGGCCAGCGTCATGCGCATCCTGGGACCAAGACCCTCACAAGACCATGGGATCACCTGGTGCCCGGCACATGTCGGAGTGGATGGCAACGAAAGGGTGGGCCGCCTGGCTCGAGATATGACAGGCCAAGCCGTGGATCATTCCACCCTAACGGACCGCCCCCACACCCGGCACGCCACAAGAAATACTGCAGATGCAAAGATTCGCCCGATGCACAAAAGCTTCTCCCCATCCCAAGCTCGACAGGGCGCAGGCAGGGGACTGGCGCTGACTACAGACAAACACCTTTAATCACTTGCATAAGCTACACAAGATGTACCCCGACAGAAACAAAGCCAATTATCCCTGCTGAGAAGACACACCAACACTCCAGCATATCACATACGAATACCCAAGGAGCCTGGCACATGCCGTCTCGCTGCTAATTAAGGACTCACTCGCTAACTGGTCGTGGGAGGTGTGACTCACTGAATTAGACATAGGAAGCCAGTTGGCAACCCTCGACCAGGCCCGACTAGCAGCAGAAGCCAGTGGGGCCCTGGAATAGGGACTCAACCCATATACAACACTCAGATTTATGACTCAATAAAGTTGTTCTTCTCCTTTCTCAAATGTGAAGAATAAAATTTAACTGTTTAAAATAAAGAGAGGAATATGTTGATGAAAAATGCAGAATTCCAATGTATAAACAAGTTCCCAGCACTTAAAGAGGCCCTGAAACACGTTATTTAACTAATCATAGTATGGCCTGAATATTAAAGGTGCCCTGAACCACTTTTTATCGAAGTGGAGAAAGGCATTTGAAGTGAAAATAGGCTATTTCAGAAATACTTTTCAGAAAAAGTACTTCAATGCGTTCAGCAGAAGTGGATTTATTGGCAATCAAACACAGCCCCCGCTGTGTTCCCATCCCTTCTTCAATGCCTTGCACTGCAAAGGCTACAGCGCAGTGAGGTGTGCCCACTACGCTCCGCCTTCTAAGTCACTGTGGCGTGCAGTTCAAATTTCATTCTGGAGATGCCACAACTTCTCCCTTTGGTACCTACTATGCACTAAACGTGGTTGTCGTCAGCGAGCCACAGTGCGCTTAGCGAGTGGACTTGCGGCAGCACCCAGTGGCGGCCGCCGTATCTATGCCGTGTAGCTGACCGCAGCATGATGTCAGCCATCGGCCAATAGCAGCCATCTAAGGGAATGATGAAATAGTGCGTGTAGAGTGAGGACAGGGCCTTCCGTTGAAAAGAGAGTGTTTGAGAGAAAGATGACACCGTGCTCCACTTGCGAGCTCCATGCACCGCAGATAGCAAAACTTTGCTGAGATGTTCACAGCTGCATGTGCTACCCGTGGACTACGTTATTTCACCAAGCCCAAGGGGTGATTCAAGGCCCGGCTAAAGGACATCATCTCACAAACCTCATGCTGCAAAACTTTTTTGAGTCCTTCAACTACTACAGATGGAGTTATCGTACTGATACCTGGCTTTCTCCAGCGAAGAAAGCAAAGCTCCAGCCAAAAGCTGAGTGTTGTAGTGGCAAAAGGGCTCATTGCAGCACTCCGTGGTGACCATGGTAGACTACACTATGCAACATGCCAGCGCCATCTCAGGGGGCCACGCACAGCTGATGCAGCTACACACAGTGCAAAGATGAAATTACTTTTGTCTTTAGGAGATCACAGACATTTATACTTTTCATTTATTTAACTCAAAATTAGTAATTATGTATAACTGAGAAAGCTCTCACTATCACGATGTCAGCCAGTAGCGTTGGTCAGCCAGCTGATTTTAATGCGATGGTATCGGGGAAGCAAGGGCAAGCGATTGTTCGCTGTGTTTGACATAAGAACATAAATTCCCTGATATATGCAGTGCAGTATTATTTGGCTCCTATGTTCACAACGCCTCTACAACAGATCGGCAACATCTTCTTACTGTGTTCAAAAAGTGTTTCAGGGCCCCTTAAATGTTGCTTATGCAAGGATTCGGTAGTTTGGGCCGATATTTGAGCTTAGGAGGAAACTTTAGCTTGGGCCCAACTCTGACTCTGCCTATTCAAATGCATGTAAAACGCAAAAACATTTTTCTAAGATAACCGCTGGACCGATTTTAATGAACTTTGTTGCATTTGAGAAAGAAAGTTAAAATTCTAGTGACTGTTGGATGCGGAATTTCGATTTAGAGCCTGAATTTTGTTTAAGAGATATTAAATAATTCGAAAGTTTGAGAAAAATAAAAGCAGGAAGTTTAGAATTTAATAGCTCTGCATTAAGAACAGATATTACGGTTCTGTAAATGGCATCCATTAGATCATTCAAAGCAGACAAATTGGATATGTCATTTTATATCTTACGTGAATTTGTTGCGTTGCATACAAGGGTTCTGCAAAAGCTGTAATTCCATATTACTCAATTCTTTTTAGATTCATGTGTAACATATCAATTTCGTCCGCTTTAGATGTGCTATTTGATGCAATTCACATAATTGTGATATAATGTTTCTTTGTTGAGTTATAGAGCTGTAAACTCGGTAGTTCCATTTCCTAATATTTTCTATTTTTGCCAATCAAAAAAAAAATATTCACAACCTAAATCGAAAATTTGAAACCAACAGTCACTAGAACCTCGTCAAATTTAGTGCAGTGGTTGCCGAGAAAAACGAATTCTCCTTTTACATGTATTTAGATATGAGCAGCTGAACTAAAGCTTTCTCTTAAGTAGCGAGCAACCATCTGACAAAGGGACATAGTCAGCAAGCAGAGCGAAAGCTATGCTGGCTCCCCTCAATTGCAGTTAGTATGAAAACTTGACATCTTGCAGAGCCGTGGCATGTCCTTTACAAGGACACTACCACTGAAGCCAGCACAGATGATGTTATGTCTTACCAAAAACGGCTCATTCTCTCTATGTCACAGGTCAAGAAGCAGTTCAGTGACAACACAATGGGCTATTTGTACAGCTCCTTTTGAGTTTATGTGATGGGATGTTTCAAGTGGCTTATCTTTATAGCCAAGCATTGTTATACAGCAGATCCTGGTGTATGTGTGCCTGCCTCGGCTTTCCAAGTCTCGCTTAAGTGCTCATAACCCAACAAGTGCTTGCAAGCCCTGTAAGGTTACTTTCATTTTAGTGCTGCAAGCTTGTTACATCTAAAGGAGCACACATGTTCACCCTGTGGTGATGGAAACAACTAGCCAAGTAGAGAGTGTATCATTACTGTGCGTCCCAATCTGTTCTTGCTTGTTTCTTGTTTTTAAATATTGTGCCCATATAGAAATGTCCTTTCACACTGCACAAGGTTGGTTATTGTAAAAACCATTGTCTTCATTGCAAGGTGCACCTGTGTACCTGTGTACTTGGGCTTGGTAAAAAAATAGTCTGCAGATATCATATGCTTTAGTGAACCTGAGCCTAATTTTGCAGTGATGCGCGACATGTGAAGCTCACAAGAGGACTGTGAAGTCACCTTTTTCTCAAACACACTCTTTTCAGTCGAGATCTTCTCCTCGCCCGTTTCGTAGCTAGATTGCATATGTTGTCACATGCAAGAGTCCCATAGAAGGCTGCCGTTAGCAAATAGCTTACAACAATCAAGAAAGATGTTGGGATCAGTACACTTCTTCCAACTGTTACTGTGTATATTTATAGACGCAGTTGAATTAAGAGGCTGAAGTGAGCGAAAATCTCAGTTTTGAATTCAAATAAGAATTGTGTACTTCTGGAAGACGCCAACTATCGTCTGCTGAAGCTTGGCTGCGGCCACTTACATAGCTATTAAGCTTTGGCTACACGTCTTATCGGTGTAGTAGCCATTGGGTCTCGCAAATTTTGGTTAGATTTGAGCACTCAGCTAGCCTTGGACCACGCGAAACATAAAGGGCCCCTTACCAGGCCGCATATAAAATTTTGGTCATAGACTGGAATTTGTTAAGTGTCCTCTACAGAGTGTTCTAACACAAGAATTTTCAAATTAGTTCATTAATAGCAGGAATAGAGATAGTTGAAGTGGTGCAAACCCATAATTTCAGAAGGCGAGCATCACCACCAACATGGACACTCTCTCCACTTGTCCCGCCTAGGTTCCGTAAGTGAAATTCCTTCCCTGTTTTCTCCCATACCGGAGCCAGAGGATCGCATGAGGGATACATCATGAGCACTGCTTCTTTATGTCTCTCCCTCTCTCACGTTTTTGCTGAGTGGTGCACTTCCGATGACAGCCTCGCATTTGAGCTGTTGCATTTGCCTAGTTCTGTGCAGCAGACAATTTTGTGTGCTCTGCACGAGAACACCTGATTAGCGGTATAAGTCGGTGCCACAATCACGAGCACTGAAGCAGGTGCAAGAGGATTAAAGAGTATGATTGTGCCACTGGAACACGGTACAACATGACAGTTTCGTTGTCTACGTGCACGAGTGCACAACGTGGGAACAAGCAGACGAAACGGAACTACATGTCTCTTGCTGTGGTGCGAAAGAAAAAACATACAGGCACTTAGTTTGTATGTTTTATCATTTCTCTAAACTTTAATTTGCCTATTGAAGCAACAGATTAAACAAATAACTGATATTGCCTTGAATAATTCTCGAAGTGAAGCATGGCCATATACGTGGGCGCACAGCACCCACGAACAGAAGGGCAAATGGCATTTCATTGAAAATTTAAGCTCTTTCCATGGCGTGTAGGGATGTAATACTTAGCAGATACAATCGATAGCACGCATTGCATGCACTGCGCTTGTCAGTTCAACATGGCCAGACCTGGTGAGGGGCCCTTTAAAGGGACACTAAACGCAAATATTAAGTCAAGCTATAGTGATAGATTAGTGCTCGAGAATTTCAAAGGCGTCAATATTATTGCAAACAGAGCCTTAATAATTGAGAAATTGAGGTAAATGCAGGTCATGGTTAGACTTCTCCAGGACATTCAAGTACTTGCCCGATGACGAAAGCACTCCTCACTTAAATTCTGTCACTAGTAGTGAACCGCTTTTTGCAAAAAACATCCTTGTATTGTATTATAAGACGGAATAAAATGCTACTTGTCCACTTCTATTTCATTTTTAGAAAAAAGAACTCATTGAAATTACCCTTGACAACGACGTGGGTAGTCGAAAAGTTCCATTTTCGCTCAACTACGCCCACACTTCCACATTTCAGTAGTTTTGTTATTGTGTAGTGCGGTGCTGGTTTTGCTGGCTTGCAAAACATGCACAAACTGCAAGTAGCACAGAATTCAACCTCCATGTGATGTCGCGGGATGCCCGAATGGTTTGTGCCACTTGACCAAAAAGCAGCTGCTGTGGCGAATCCACCGCTCTGCCTTAGCTCGGTACCGCTGTCTGTTGGGTGCTGTTTTACTCACCGACAAATGGTGGCGACGGCGTATGCAATGTCACCACTCCACCTGTTGGTGGCGGGAGATCTAAATTTTGAAAAAGGTGTTCGGACCCCTCAGATGCAATTTTCTCATAAACTAAGTCTTTTCTTGGCATGAAACAAGCATTGCGAGGTTTCTGGAATGGTATTTAAACATTCCACGTCGACTATGTATGCTTGCCAGCACATGCTCACTACTGGCCGCTCTTGGCTATAACCTTGGCAGACATCGCTTTGCATTGAGCAATTGACAGTGCTTCAAAATGAGCAAGCTGGATTTGGCTACTACATGTTCATCAAGCTTGTGCAGGAAAAAGCCACTCCGTACCATATAGCACACCTAGACTGGAGCACATGAGTTTGAGCTCCAGCCTGGTTGTGCACATAGCAAACACTGCACATGCGCACTACGGTTGCATGTCGCTGCATCCGCTAAGTAGCCTAGGTACCGCGGTCGCTGCGGGCTGCTGCGACGATCCCGCTCACTGAGCTAACTGCAGCTCGCTGGAAATAACTGCGTTTGGCATGTTGTAGGTGCCAAAATGGGAAATGCAAACGAAATACAAATGAAACTCGGTTAAATAGAAATGTTGGGTAAATGGAACGAGGGTATCAACCTGGGTTGACCACCTACAGGAACAACATTAACAAACTTTGTTTATATGGAATGCTTGTTTTGTGAACTCCGGTTAAACAGAACTGGAACCGAAAGTGCACCTACCTCATTGGCCGTTATATTCATGTGAAACAGGAGTCGGTTGACAAACATGTCAAATGGTGATGCCTAATAGTCAAGAAAATCTTATCTATAAGCCAGTTACGCTTTCATAGCATTAGCGGCTGCTCGGTGGCGTTCACATTGGCTGGTGCACCGTGACAGGGACAGTCAAAAAGCAAGAGCACATGAACAAATGCCGTGTGTGAAAGGAGCTGTACTATTCCAAGCAGAGTACCATAACGTATGTATATGTATGTGCGTATATATATATATATACACACACACACACACAGACTTTTTTTTTTCGTTACACTGAAATGAATACACCCGACGCTTTTGAAGTAGATTTTGTTATTTGCATTTTTGAGTCCTTCCCATAAACGAAACTTCAGATAAATGGAACAATTTTTTTCTGTCCCTTCGAGTTTTATTTAAACGGAGTCTACTGTAGTGGCATCTACATGAACGCAGCAAATCGAATTTGCAGTGTGCCATAGTGACGTTTAGTAGGTGTAGTGTTGTGGGTGCGCGGCGCTTCGTTGTAGCCTTTGCAGAGCAGGGCTATGAGGGAAGTTGGCAGCATAAACAGAAACTGGCAGTAGAAAAGCTATTAGTATATTAAGCTATTTATAGCACTGTGAGGCTTAAGAGTACTTGCTCTGGTAGTTTAGAGGTATCTGACCTTCATTTAAACTAAAAAGAAAAAGAAGAGGTGAAAATAATGCATCCATATTTCTTTAATGCTTTGTATGATCCACTTGTTTCACACCTTGCACTACAAAAAGCACAAGAGGTGTGGGAGCAACTTCACGAACGCTGGCTTACCTTGGCGAAAAATGTCCTTGTGCACCCTGGAGCATCGCAGAAGAACCGTTTGTTTTCATGGGCACTGGAAATGTGTTGCCTGAGGTTCTTCTCCTGGAAGTAGAAACGGCTGCAGCCCTCGTGAGGGCAGCAGAAGCTCTCGCGGCCAGTGCTGTGTGTCTCCGCGTGAGTGGTGAGGTTCCACTTGGTGAAGAACACCCGGCCACATGTGGGACAGGGAAACTCTGCACAAACAAAAGTACAGGGCAACATCACGGGACTGCAACAAACGTTACAGATAATCGCCACACAGAGAACAGAGATGCAACCAAACACACTCAAACCATGCTCTCCATATGGCTAGCACCTACACATAAAGCCCATGTGTATGGCAAGGCTGGCTCCCACTACTCAGCCGCTACAAAATGAGGGTCCTTCGTTTCTGGGTAAAGCTTGACAATTACTGGTTTTTGCACTGCAAACAAGTTTTATGAAAATCGGGTTAAACCCAAGTTGTCCCTAGATTTTCACCCTATGGTAAAAGGTAAGACGGAATGCAGGTGTCATGGAATGAATGACCACTGCCTGCCTTGTGTTAGCAAGTAGGCAAGATAAAGATATATCATAATAGTATTAAAGGGGCCCTGAAACACTTCTTGAACATAGTAACAAACCTTGCCAATCTGTACGAGAGGCTCTCGTGAACATGCGAGCCAAATATTATTGCACTGCATGCAGCAGAGAATTTAGAAACTTGTCTCAAAAGCAGTGAAAAATCCCTTGCTCTCGCTTCCGCAATGTCGTCATACAGCGTCATCGAAAGTAGCTGACCCACAAGAGCTACTGGCTGATTTCACGATCGCCAAACATTCTCAGTAATACGACTATTGTTCATTTGAGATGAATAAATGAAAAATATACAGGGTGCCCCAGCTAACTTTAGCCAGAGTTTAAAGATATACAAATGCCACGTAGCTGGGCAGAACAAAGGTAAAGGCCATCACTTGGAGATATTCAAACTATTTTTTCATTTTGCCCAATTAGATAATTAGTCTTAATTAATAAGCTTCTCAAGTATAATAGTTAGATTAAAGTGTCAACGAGAAAATTGTAGAGCGACATGAAAAACTCCCGATACAGTTTTCTGTTCCTCAATACGTGCTACATAAAAGTGTTTTTCTGAGCGTAAAAGAAGCCAGTAATACACGCAACGTGCCTCGAACAGCCAGTCGCGTGGCAATTTTGCGTGGATTTGCAAGAATTTGCGCGCATTTGTGAGAAGTTCATTAATTAATGAAGACTGTTTATGTAATTAGGTGGAATGAAAGAAATAGATTGAATATCTCCAAGTGACAGCAAACAAGATTACCTTTGTTCTGTCCAGCTATGTGGCATTTGCATATTTTCAGAGGGCCCCTCATCAAGTCTGGCCATTCTGAGCTGACAAGCGCAGAGCACACATTGCGTGATAACGATTGTGGCTGCAAAGTATTACATCGCTACGCACCACGGAAAGATCTGAAATTTTATATTGAATGCCATTTTCCCTTCTTCTTGCGGCCACCACACACCAAGCCGAGGATGACATACACGTGTTTGCACTGTGACGCCGCTCATGGTGACATGCAACTTCCAAGAATTATTCAAGGCAACGTCTGTTATTTGTAAAATATGTTGCTTGAACAGACGACTTAAAGCTTAGAGAAATAATAAAACACACAAACTGACTGTCTGCATGTTTTTGTTTTACTTCGCACCGCAGCAAGAGACATGTACTTCCGTTTCATCTTCTTGTTCCAACGTCGTGCAGTCGTGTGCGCAGACACCGAAACTATGCCATTTTCTACTGTTTCCACCGCGGGATCATGCTCTGTGATCCTCTTGCGTGTGCCTCAGTATTCGTGTAACACTGACTTATACCGCTAGTCAGGTGTACTCGTGCGCAGCACAGAAAATTGTGCGCTGCGTGAAACGAGACAATCAGAACAGCTCGTGCACGATGCCGTTAGCGGAAGTGCGTTGCGCCACAAAAAAGCGAGGAGAAAAAAAAAGATGAAGGCGGGGCCCATGACTTATGCGTCACACGATCCTGAAAGTCCGGTATGGGAGAACCCAGGGAAGGAATTCCACTTGCGGCGGCTAGCTGGAGCAAGTGGAGAGAGCGTCTCGCTTGGCAGTGGAGCTCGCCTCCTGAAATCATGGGTTCGCGGCATTGAAATATTTCTATCTCCGCTATCAATGAGCCGATTTGAAAAATGTTTGTGGCAGAACGCCACAAAAAGTTATTACATGTCTAGAGGACATGTAATAACTTCCAGTCTATAACCAAAATTTGCTATGGGGCCTGGTGAGGGGCCCTTTAAACACTGGCTAGGGCATCCTGTATAAGTCTGCAACCTCAAAAAGACAGAAAAACCATTTCGTCATTGCACTGCCAGTTTAAACAACATTTGCGTGTTGCTGCGTCTGCTGTGTGTGGCCTCTGAGATGAAAAGTTTAATGTAGATGCCGCGGCCACCACGAGGTGCGCACCGCAAGCTGTCGCGCATTCAACCTTTGAGGGGCAGAGGGGAGGGGGGGAAGGGGCATTGCTCCCTTGCTTGTTGTTTCCCCTGTGTAGCTTCCAGCATGCTAGTGGAAATGAAGGGAAACTGAAAGCTGCTGATGGTCCGATAACTACGTCTGGCTTTGCTTGCGCTTGAAGGATCCTAAATATTTTTGCAGCAGGAGATTCGTGAGGCGATGTAATTTAGTAGTGATGTCATTTTATGATTAGTTAGAAAAGTGTTTCAGGGCCTCTTTAATATTATTCATATATAGATATGATATATGCTTCCTTTTTGCTTAACACACAAGCGAAAACCTCCATACGTAATACATTCAGTGCCTGCTTGCCTTGAAAGAAATTCCTGTTGCCCTTTTAGCAGTCACATTTACATGAATCTGACAAATGACACATTGCATTGCATATTTTGTACGTTGCACACATGCAAATAGCAGTAATCCGCTAGGAAGCAAACAAAGCGCTGACGTTACTCCCCACTGCAAATGGTAGCTGTGACATTGAAAGGACGTTCTTCCATCTAAGGTACGTTTAATGAAGGATGGGACATTGGGCTAGATGATATTCCATTAATTTTGTTGCAGTGGCATGTAGCACGAGCCAGTAAAACAGGACTACAGGGTGAATTACTCGACAGGTCTAGGATGGATATAAAAATGCTCAATATGCACATTATAATTATAATGTACATTAACAAGGGCTTGTAAAATACGAAAAAGCATCACACATTTCGTAAAGCATGCCTGTGTGCACTAGTACTCCGTGGCTTTTGTTCCCCTTCGTTAATAAAATGTGCAGCTAACAAAGTACAGTGAGCTCTCTTTAAACGGAACTTCAAGGGACCAGGAAAACTGGTTCCGTTTATTGAGAGACAAAGCTGAATGCAATTGAATGAATACAAAACCAACCAACCATGAGGATGGTGTTCCATTTAAGCAATTTCTGTTTATCGAGATGCCACTGTAAACATGGGATCGTCGAGCATGTTTCCATTTGTTACTTTTGTTTATATGGTTTCTTTAAATAGTGTAAACATCTGCAAGATTTGAAAATTATAACAGTGCTAACACAAGCATCCACAAAGGAACAAGGACGAGACACAAGCACTTGTGTCTCGTCCTTGTTGCTTTGTGGATGCATGTGTTAGTGCTGTCATAATTTTCAAATCAAGTACGCACGAACTCACCCAGAAAGAAGTTTTAATGAAACATCTGCAAGCCAGACTGTGTATATATGAACTTGTCACAAGACTCGTGAGCAGCTCTCTTTCTCATTAATATGTTCTTGCGAGTGATTTCGCTTCTTGAAATCAAATGTTTGTGTCCAAAAGGGGGCCTACCAGAACAATCCTGAACTTTAGGCTACCGGACGACAAAAAACCCGATCTCTCCCAGGTTTACCTTTCTAAGTATGACACTCAATTTTTACCTCCTGAATTTTAAAGAACCAAACCCCAAAACAAAGAATCCTAGATATAAGTGGCTACCGTGTGTAGCATGTGTAGGCAGGGCCAATGAGCCAGCATTCTCTTCGGCCAGCGCATATGTCTCCTCAAGGATCCACAGCAACCTGATTAACAACAGGATTTTTTCTTGGAGAGCCTAGCCCTCCTGAACATAAACAGCAACTCTCAACAAGGCAGCTACACTTCCCACACGTGCATAGGTCACCTCGACGATCCATAGCAGCAGGATCACCAACAAGATTTTTTCTCTGAAAGTCTAGAGCTCGAAAACATTAACAACTTGGAATGGATAGAAATGGTAAGTGTAAATGGACACAATGTCAACTTCAAGCTAGACGCCGGCTCTGATGTAAATGTAATTCCTAAGAATCAACTCAGCACATGGCCAATGCAACCTGCATTCAAGCCAACAACTGCACAAGTGACTATGTATACAAGACGGACACTTCCCATCGACGCTAAATTAGGGTTGCGCTGCTCAACTGAAGAAAATGAGTGCACATTAAAGTTCTTTGTCATTAGCTAACCACTGAAACAGATTTCGGGTGCCAACCTATACAAAGCTTTGAATCTCATCCCGAGAAGATAGCTGCAGCGAACATATGTAGCTGTATTAGCCTGTATGTAGCCTTATACAGAACGGAAGTGCTTTCAAACATGGGCTTGCACTTCCGTTCTGTATAAGACTCATAGCAGGATGACGAGGGAGATTGTAGAGGCCTACGAGATAGCAAAATTAGAGCAAAAGTGCGTAAGCAAGCCTTTGGTGTCACTATCGGAAAAGGAGATACGATTCCTTGGTCTGTCTTTATGATGATTGTAGTACATGTTTTTTTCTTTTTTCCCTTGCCTTGCACACGTGTCCGGTTCAACGAAATGTACCACACAATGTTCTTTTTTGCTGTTGCGTTTGTTTCCACTCGCACGGTATATATTTATCGACGTGTGCGAAAATAAAATCTATAGTTGAAAGTGAAGCGCTGTGTCTGTGTATCTGTTTCTTTCTTCGTCCTCGTCCAGTCGCGCTTATACACTCTACCATGGATTCTAACCAACTAGCCCGCCAACGTGTTTTAACCAACAACATCATCGTCATCACCACCACCACCACGGCAGTGCGGGAGAAAGGAAAAATTAACCAGAAAGCTCCCCTTCGCACAAAGCGTTCGCCACAAGCATTTCCCAGTAAACATCATGATTGAATAAGCTGCAGTTGCCAGGAAGCAGCAACTGGGTGGCCGATCTATATATAGCGCTATGCGTTGTGGCTTTGCCAATAGGTGTGGGGATGGTTGCAATGCTTCAATATATTGCGAAATGAAAACACACCTACAGTTACAATCAGATTTTGGATCAGAAAGCATTATATCAAACAAGTGAATGAATTGTGGGCACCTATTAGAGCACAGAATGTTGCACAACCCATGCCAAAATTGTGGTCACTGTTGATGTGAGGAGTTGAGGCAGCAACTTCAAATTGAAATTTTGAGTTATAATGTGTATCCAGAGCCAAGTTTTCTTGTGTGTACAGCTTAACTATATTGGGCCCTCTACTCTCAGGTATAGGCATAAACTTGAGAATAGTCGGATGACCATGTCAGAGCCCCTTTAGTCTTTTGGAACACTCATACAGCACTGCGGAGACATCGTGCAATCTCCATACACTGCTCAACCTTCTTAAGGATCTCCTCACCACACCTAATTATCTTCACCATCAGATCTTGGAACTTTGCCCTGCGCCAACATCACAGGACCAGTGTTTCAGGTAAATCCTTCTATGTGTGCTTTTCCTCTTCTGTCCTGTACACTTTCTGGCACCCAACACTTAGCACGTAGTGCGATGCCGGCACTCTCAAGTCCCCTCTCGAAGAGCTTGTTTTTTATTGGCAACCAGCAGCATATACCCGCACTTGTGCTTGCCACTGTCACAGCATGCACCCTGACCAAGTTGCGTACATCACTGGTTAAAGCCCCGAAAAAGCCATAGTCGTTAGCAATGCCTTCGTGGCTGGCAACAGTACGGTATACGTAACTGGTCCACCAGCAGTGACATCACCTCATCTCATTGCCACAGCAACATCCTCCCCGTCCCCGTACTGCCCTTGCCATTTGAACCCATTCCACAATGCATATGCTGTCTCTTAGCTCGTCTACCTCGAAGAAACTGTATTGAAATTCGCCAGAAGAGCTGTGGCCACTTGCCGTTTTACTGGTTCCACCTCCTGCACAACTCTTTCACAGATGCTGCTACTATGTGCGTTGCAAGTGTCTATTAGATCTATCATAACATAATGATAAAAATTTAAGGTTAGATATTCTGAAAAACTTACGCTTCTGGTGATCTATTTTTCTGTGTTTCTGGAGAAGAGTCCACTTAGCAAACACTGCTTCGCAGCCTTCCACATCACACGGGTACCCTAGAATACAAATCAGAAGAAGTGGATTGCAATAATGTCCTGGTTATCTTTTTCTAATTGATTTAAACTACACTAACAGAAAAATGTTTTTTAGGCACTGTAGTTAAGTCCACATTTCAGTAACAGCTAGTATATTGGTGGCATAGCATTCAACATTTTTCTTGTTCATATTTAGACAAAGAATACACAAAGTGCTTGTGGCAAATAGAGGTATTCGAGAAGTTTTTTTTTTCGATGACGTAAGGATGGCTTCTCAAGTTTTGACTACAGTATGGAGCAAGTAATGAAGCTCACTGGTTTTTTCCTCTGCACATCTATGTGGAATGATCATATACCTTCTGCTGGAAAACTTGGCAAGATACCATTTTTACTTGCATAATAAATGCACTCCTTTAATTGGTTATTACAAAATTACACATTCCCCGCATGATTGCACCATCAATTCGACACCGCAAGCTGTGGCCTGGTTTCAATTTTGACTGATGATGATGGCTGACCAGGGATTCTGTGTGTTCCCTTAGCGCTGCCTAGGCTCAGTGGTGGCCACATACATTAGACTTAGTGGCGACATAAAAAAATTCTCTTAAAAGTTTACCATGCATAACTAAATGTAGAACTTAAAATAAAACTTGTGTAAAATAAAATAAAACTTGTGTAAACATGTAAACTTCAAGGGAAAAAAAGAAGGTGCCTATTACTGAGCAAATACAGTGAATGCTTCAGTGGCCAAAAAGGCTTCTTCAAATGAGTGTGGCATCAACAACGGAACAAGCAACAATTTGAGCTCGGTAATGACATCTGTGACCAGGTGTATGGCTTTCCACTCACCTTTATGTGTATTTTGATGTGCTCTGAGCTTGCTCGGCAGCAAGAAAGCTTTGTCACATCCTGGTTCTGGGCAGCTGCAAACAGTGAATTGTGTTATGTAATGTTATTAATGCCTTTACAGCAGCTTTCGAAACGTGAGCTCGAAATGTGTTACATAATACTGTTGGAGAAAAATCAGCAATAATTATTCACCGATGAAGGGAAAAGATGTCTTACTTGCTACGAAATTACGGCTCGTGGGCTCTCTTTAGGTCTGCAGTCTGTGACAACGTAAATATACAGCAGCAAATAGAGTATTGTCTATGAGAAGTTGTATGGAGGTGCCAGCAAATTAAGCTCGCCCATTTCTGGGACATCAAGGCAGAGATGAACTTCCTTCAATATCGGCTCCTCTAGGTAACTATGTTTCGAAGTACCGAGGCAGAAAGGGCAGGTGTGATTTTGTGGGTTGAGCTCGTACAGATTTTTTATTAGCTCGTGCCGAAGTATATAGTTGTGACTTGGCTGGCTACTCAGTCAAGCAGTCACTGTCAACTACATTACAAATGTGTGGAGCATTGAAATTCAAAATTTAAACTTGATTCCAATATCTTAAATGCTGAGCATCGTGGTCAAAAAACCATTACACAGGCTTGAGTAGGACCTATTGGGCTAGGTCTTGATGAAGTGGGCAGTGTAGCAAACTCCAGCGCAGCTGCCGTATTCGGAAACTAAACCAGTGCCACTTATCGAGGAGAACAAGCAGTCATAAGGCAGCCAATGGCATTACAGTCTGAAACTTCTGAGCTTTTCTATGCCTTTTGAACAACACAGTGAACTCATCTGTGGTTCTTTGTCTCACCGCAACTGCAATAAACTCAATGAAAAAGTCATTCCGACACCGTGTTGGCGTTTCACTTCCATTGTTTCTCTGAGTGAATACCAGAGTAGATTGATTTTACTGAATCTGCATGGAGCATGATCTGCTGCTTCCTGCCAGTGTGCTCTCTGCAAAATAGCCAGAAGAGTGGCCTACAAGCTCTTCATATTCGCACTCCCTGGAGGCATTAAACTTTCTTTTGTGGTGTCCACAACGTGACTTAAGATCTCTGCAAACTTTGACTACCAGATGAGCCTGGCCAAATTTTACTACATCTCCGCATGTCTTCGTTGACTTTAGGCATCCGTCCGTCCTTAGGGAAATAATCTGTCTACGCCCATTGACGATTGAGATGTATAATTAATCTTTCCATGATTAATCTTCCCATTCCCTTCCTCCTGCTTTTCTTTACCTGTCCTCTTTGAATTTTCCATTTATTATTTACAAACACATCGTGAACATCTTGGAATGAGTGTACAACCAATCACAATTATCTCCTTTTGTGGCATTGTGCACATTGGGCACATACATATAAATGTTTTGGCAGTGTGGGAAAACGTCAAGAATAATTAAATTATGGGGTTTAACGTCTCAAAGCAACTCATAGGCTACGAGAGATGCCAAAGTGTAGGGCTGCAGAACAATTTTCACCATCAAGAGTTCTTGTAACTCGCATCTAAAGCATTGCACATGAGCATTTTTATATTCCACCTTTATGAGAATTTTGCTAGGAATTGAACCTGCAACCTTGTACTAAGCAGCAGAACACCATAGCCACTGTGGCTGCTAACGCGTTAAATGGAACAGCAATGTACTTTGCCATGCAACTTGTGTTGGCATTTCCAGAAAGTGGTGATAGCCACAGAGCTTCCAGCGAATGATTATGCTTTATGTACTGGCTGACTTCAATTCTGCTATTACAATGTGTCTCTTAATGACACCACATAGGGCTAATAATTCATGAAACTAATAATTGGTAATATTGGCAGTTATTAATGAATCCTGATGCCTTACACATGTGAATCTTGGACAGTCAATAAAATTATTATGCCTCATATCCCGGTTTTAATAACAAGATAGTCGTCGCTGAAATACTTGGTATGTGCATCGAACCCACATTTTACACGCAGAACTGCAGCATAATAATCAGCTCTCGAGATGAATTCTGGCCGCCAATGCATGCTTGTAACAAATGTTACAGGGATGCAAAAAGAAATTCATACTCACGGATAGGGCAACACCTTCGTGTGTTCGAAGCTGTGGACTTTCAGGTGTTGATGTTTCACGAATGCCTTTGGACAATGTTCACACTAACAGAAGAAAATAATAATAATAATAAAAAACATTATTAGAATTTCATTTTTCCGAAGCCCTTTCCAAATGGTCATAGAAAGTGTGACCAGATAGCAACAAATGGCTTAGCTCACAACACTTACCTGGAACTTCCGCTTCTCATGAGAATACTTCATGTGCTTGTATAGTGCGTTTTCACAAGAGAACACCTTTTCACAGTTGTCATGTACACATCTGTGCAGAAAATAACACACATTATGACTTTGCAGCTTTCAAAAGGGACGATCTGGCTTGCATACTCACTTGAACGATTTTACTTTATCCTTATTGCTTTCATGCGATTTCTTCATGTGTCGGGTCAGGTGAAACTGCCTTGTGTACTTCTTGTCGCAACCTGAATATGTGCACTCATAGGGCCGCTGCATAATAACGCAAATAGAAGTTGGGGAGCACCATTCAGGCGGCATGAAATCATAGGCATAATATACTTCAGCTTTCCCATGGTTCTGGATTAAATCATATCCCCAGACTCCGTGGACCGCCACAACCACACCTAAGCATGAAGCAAGGTACCAAAAACATGGCTTCTATTACAGAGGGCGGAAGTAAAAGCTTCAGAATGTTAAATTGTTGACTTTGTAGATAACCAAACACAAAAATTTTAACTTTAAGCCTCCTGTTCAGTGCATTGGCTTCTTAATTTACCAGGAACAACCTGAGTAACTGTTCGATCACTGATTGCCTTCACATATAAGCTATGGACTATCTATGCATGTTATATTTTAGAAGTCCTGGCACTCAGGTTAGTTGCACACTCACAGGTGTCACGACTGTCATGAAGATGGGTTGAAAAAGCTTTGCTTCAAGTGCACATTGTGCGCTGAAGTCATGTGATGGGATGCAAACACATTTCACGTGGTTACTACTCTCCGGACGCTAAAACTGACGATCCCTTTGCCAGCTGCCCCGCTAGGTGCCCTGAAGGTACCGCGCCGCCTCATTATTATAATCTCACGCACTCTAGTGAGGCTTCCGTTTGCTGGTATATAGAACTCGGAGTCCAGCAAGACTTCTACAACACCAGTCAAAACCTTCAGTCCATTTTCCCGCACACTACTCTAACCTCCCCCCCCCCCTTTTTTTTTCCTTAAACACTTTTTTTTTAATCATACACACGCTAATTTCACACTCGTCTACCACAACACCTGCGTTTCAACATACCTCTCTTTGAGCCAAATGCCACTACTACACGCTGTGTAATGTCTGTAACACCTCACACGTTTTAATATTAAACTTATATGACAGTCTTTCAAATTCTACTTAAACGTTCTGAGAAAAGCTTCAACCAAACGCCAATGAAATGGCGCATTTTCTTCTTGGCAAGATATGGCAGCAACTCACATCACCGTCGTGTACCCGCATGTGCCATTTCAGTTTCTTCCCGTTCGGAAAACTTGCAGAACAGCCATCAAAACAACACACGAAGATGGTTTCGTTAGTCGTAGAAGGGCTCTTTCCGTTAATGCTGGCCATTGCTACTGTTCAGCATCAGTAACGAGATCACTGAGCTCACTGTTGACACTGTACCATGGTCTGTACGTGGCCTGTACTACCGCACATGTACTACAGTCATGTAGGGCAGTACCACAGTACTACAGTGCCCACAGACGAAAGCAGGCACATGGCAGGCAGCATGGCCAGCAGCATAAACTGAACTGATGATGCTTGCGGATTACGCTTCGGATTCAATTATCTCTAGAAGCCGGAGCCTTGTCCAAGCCATCAGCAGCCTCATGCGAGTTTTGGTTGTGTGCAGTCGCCGCTGCATGTGGGAGCTATTGTAATGATCTAGAGTACCCACGAATGTAAAGAAAATGCCGGTGTACACGGAGGAAGACAGTGCACTAGCACCGCACATATCGTGTGAAGGAGTTCGGGACGATCTGAAGCGCTGCTTACTTGCTACAGATTGCGTTCGAAAGGCAAGTTTAAGCTTCAAATCAAACTTGTGGCTGGGTTATAGATCCTCCCAAATTATTCCATATTTGCTGGAAAGACGTTCATTCATGTTATAAATATCTTGCTGTTGCGTTATTTTGCTTTAACAGGAAAAACTAACGCCAAAGGAATGTTTGCGCGCAAACCATCCGTCGATTCCGACGGAGTGTCACAATTTGAAAACTCTCTTCTTTGAATGCAAGCGTTCGATGGTGAGCTTCGCTCCTGCTTTTGATAAAAGCGAATTTCTATTTTGACACTTGCGCACTTCGCTTATGGGCGATTTCACTTCCCTTTTTTTTTGTTTTCTTTTTTTTCAGCTAGACAACAGACAGAGGTTCCGAGGAAGAAAAGGCTACTGACCGTCACGGGTCAAGTCGCAGGATAGCTGAATGATAAGCCGTTATCACGGTGTATGTATCTTATGAATAAATTGTATTTTGCTTTGCAGCCGGCTATTTTAATTGCTGATGAGTACCATAAGTGCGTTACATGGATCAAAGTGTAATCTATGGCGTAATGTGATGTGGTTAAACTTTCAGTTTTGGGGATTTCGTACAGCAATACGGGTGTCACGCGGCACACTTGGGATCGCAATCGAGGCCGATCGGCATCGAATTCCTAGGTTATAATTGGCTCCTTCATGCAAGATGCGGCAAGGAGCCAATCGTGGTCGAGAATTTAGATCCGGATCGCGCTCGTTTGCGATCTAAAGTCTGTGTGACAGCATAGAAGCCATAAAGAGTTATTGGAATGAGACGTAGTCTAATAAGGAAAAATAATTCGAATGGTGCGTCATCTACACGGCTTGCAGTCAGATATTGTATGAGAACTGATTCAATATGAAGACTTTCTTCAGAGTCCTTTTCAGCACATCCTAAATGTACTACAGCCCAAGTTTAAACTAGTCTGATACCACGTCCTTGTTGGTTGCCTGTTGCCACTCTTTTAGCTGCAAAAAAGCGTGTAGTTTTCTGTGTTGCAAAGTGCACACATTGTACTTTTTAGGTCCTTTTTAAGCCATGTAGTGCATTGTCTAAGTTCTCGCATACAGTGTTACACTTGTTAACATAAACAGCACACTAAAAAAAAAGTTGTGGCCTAATAGAGCGTCAGGCTGCAGTGCAGCAGGGCAGGGGTTCAATCTCACTTTTGGGCATGTATTAACTTTTGTACAAGCTTTTCGGCAGGACAGTAGCAGCAACCACCATGGTCAGCAAAGTCCAGGGAGGCTCGCCTTAAAAGGTAGTGCCATTCTTTCACTTTGCTGCCATCCTCTTTTCCCATCTGCCCTCTCAATGTATTTTCTTTTTTTCATGAATTGGCAGGTCAATAAAACGGTCTAAAGCACTGATTTGCCGTATTTGAAACTTTCTCCACGTCACTAACAAAGGCACGTGGCAAGAATACTAGAGAAGGAAACAACCAGAAAAGGGGTTATTACACTACTCTGGAACCTTAATAGTACTGCACATGATCTACATTTGCCTTGTCGGTTTCTGCAAAATGCATTTTACCAAACTCAAATCAGAACAAAAAGAGAGATAAGGGAATTCTTTATTAAGTGCTGAAACCTTAATAGTAGTGCACATGACCTATGCTCGCCTTGCGAGTTTTTACAAAATGCACTTCACCAAACTCGGGTCTTAACAAGAACAGAGGAAAAGGCATTCTTTAACGAGTGCTGGAACCTTAATAGTACTATACATCATCTACCTTCGCCTTGTGGGTTTCTGCAAAATGCATTTCACCAAGCTCAAATCTTAACAAGTAGAGAAAGATTCTTTAATGAGTGCTGGAACCTTAATAATAGTACTGCGCGTAATCTACCTTCGCCTTGTGGATTTCTGAGAAATGCATTTTGCCAAACTAACAAGGAGAGAGAGAAACTGATTCTTTAGCGAGTGCTGGAGGCATTTTCCTGGTCACTCACCTTGCATGCTACTATGTCACTCCAGATGAGATTGGGGATGCATAAAATGTCTCACTGATACACAGACTGTACAAACTCGCACACAATGTGCGCAATTAAGAAGCACAAGCATGCAGAGCTTACAGAAGCATACAATGTATACTGCTTTTAATCAGGCAGAGTGTCAGATTCAAAGCAGTGGCCTGGAGATAGACCAACAGCACCTTCATTGTGCAGCGAGCAGGAGCGGCGCTGCTCCAAGGTCCAATATGGTGCAGCTCCAGAGAGCTGCCATGTAAATTTAAAGCAGATTTTAAGACTGCTCTTGTGGCCGCAAAAGCATGTGCAGACACATACAACCTGGTGTAAGTCTTCACGCACATTGCATGGCACCTCATGTTATGTCCCGACAAGGAGTCCCCACACATAGGTCAGAGCTGGTGGTTGTATACAGCAAATGCCTCTTCTACCTCGAAATCTTGCGAAACTGATGCCTACCTGTTAAAATAGCCCAAGCGCTGCGTTATTATGCTGCCAAGCACAAGGCTGTGGGTTACATTCCCGGCTGCATTTTGACATGGACCGAATCTGCAAATGCTCGTGTAGCACATTTTGGGTGCCCATTAAAGAAAAAACTAGGTAGCCCGAATTCGGATCCCTCCACTAGTGTCCCTCATTGGCTGCTGTGCAGATTTGGGACGTTAAACTCAATTTAATTTTTAAACTGATGCCATCTTATAGACATGCTGCTATTTGTAAGCAAACAAGCACAGTAAAAATAAAAAATGAGCAGACAACTGTGTCGAGACTTCACTGATTACTGCTTCAAACAATAATCTTTGCAAAGTTACTTTTGTAAATATTGCTTGCCAAAGGAATTCACACCAGTAGAGTGCATGAAAACTTTCTTTGCCTGCACAGAATGAGATGGCAGCAGTGCTGCATATTCGCAACATCATGCTCGGTAGCTTGTCTAGTATAGAAAAACCCACCACATCTTGTCTGGCTGTGTGGAGGAGCCAAAGGTAGTCCAATATGCCCTTGTAAAAAACACCGCTCTTCCTTCCCTAGTACTTCCGCTGCTTGAAGCATTACAAGTTTCGCGAAAGATTTGATTGCTGGGATGCACATGCAATCTCATATTTTCCCGCCTGTATTGGCCTCATTTGGTTATACATGCACGAGGGACCCCAACACTGCGCAACGAAACTGTAACAGCTGTTCATTTAAAGATTAACACAAACCATTGCAGCATGTAGTGGTTTTTATTGAGATCACACAGGCAGCAATACCAAAAAATGCAGAGGTCTGCAAAATGAAGCAGTTTTTATATGACTAGAATTATGTTTTGCACAAAACACAGAAAGCTCACTGTTAGTTACAGTGAAGCAGGAGTGGCATGGCCCTTGATGCCAAGCTAAAAAGATTCAGCCAATTGGGAGTAAAACCTGAAGTACATTTTCTTCATGCCTGCCAATTTGCATTCAACATGCACAAAAACAAAGAGCTTCACGTAACACTGTGGAAAAGAACACTGCAAAGAACTGAAGACATATGCCCAACAGTGGACCTATAAAACAACTGTTGAGAACAAAACTAGACACCACGGGAGTAGCAGTGAAACTTCATTGCTGCGCTGAAAGTGTGCTACCTGCATTCAGGACATGCACACGCACATTCTTCTTTTTAATCTAGCAGCACGCTCGTTAAGTTGGTTCACTCATGTGCAAGTAGGAATGACTGAGAGACTGCCATCAAAAATTAAAAACAAAATGCAATGCATGTCATGTGTAAAGAAATGTGCAATTTGCATCATTTTATGCAACAAGCTTTGCCTTTCTCCTAGTACACTAAATAACCTCCAGACTAACATGGCACTGGATGAACATTTTACTGCAGGACGGCGAGTGCAGTTGTCAACAGGATGCTTTGTCACTGTTAAGAATCACCCTTGTGAAGCATGTCAGCAACACAAGTTGAACTTTGAATGGCACTCTTTCATTGCCTGCTACCCAACCTGGGTTCACTTGGCCACGAATGTTTGTCCAGTAGGCTTCAATATTCATGATCAATGCTATTTGCGCACCACTTGGAATGAGGACTGGGGAACAACAGGCACAAGCGCAACCAACTAGCCCAAACCAGTACCCTTCTTCAATATTCTATTGAGACACAGAACAGGTCCATATTCCAGCCATCTGTTTTAGTTTTGTCTGTTCAAAGCATTCAACACTATCCACAATAGTTACTACACAAAGCTGAAAGGGGAATGAAGAAGCACACATGGTTACCGCACTAAGCTGAAAGGGGAATGAAGAAGCACACATAGTCTAGTTTGAGAAAGCACATCACTAACTGTGCTTGAACTGAGAAGCAAAGCATGTTAATTGGTAACACCACAAGAGACCTTTAAACAGCTGCAGATGCCTGAATAATCAATTCATACTGGTCATAATAATGAGAAAGAGCTTCATATGAAAATTACTAGAGAGAAATTTGGCACTAGTGTCTTAGCAAGCTGTTGGTTACAGCACTGCATCCAGCATAGCAATGATAGATAGTACATAAATTTCTCTAAATTTAGTCCCCTTGGCTTCGAACAACCTTCCAGGTTTTAATCTAATATTGTTGCTTCAAATTTGCTGTGCAGTTACCCTCCAATATGTTCCATTGTTTTCAGAATATTACAAATAAAAATTGCTCTTTAAAATTTTAACACTGTTACCAAAAGTGAGTGTCACTACACCAGTAGTCCAGACTTAGTGGCATGCGTAATGCTGAGACTTGCTTATGCATTAGAAATTACATTACAGAATGGAGTTTTCAATGTGACATTGCTGTAAAAGACTGTCGTTCTACTTCAGCCAAAAACACAATGAAGGAAACCACAGTTTGCTTTCTTTAATTAAGCTGTGTCAAATGGTAAAAAAAAAATCTGCACTACCCATCATTGCTATGGTGGTTGAATGACTGTAGCACCTACAGAACTGTTTATAATTATTACAATGGCAGCTATCGTATTTACTGAATATAAGTTGACCTTTCTTTTTCCTTGCAAAAATGTTACTCAAAATGAGCCATCGACCTACACTGGTGATCACAGAATCTCGACCTATATTCAAGAACAAAACTAGCAAAAGTACCAAGATGATGAAGTTTCAGCATTGCACCCGCTGAAAAACCAGTCTGGACATTATTCAGACTGGCTTTAAGAAATGCCACATGTCCATTGTCATTTGAGGTGCTGACGACGCCCGAGAAGCATCAGACGAGGACAATTTCTCTGCCAGTTCCAACCTCGGCTAAGCTTGCAGCATCGACTATAGAGATTTAGTAGCCGAGCTTTCGGTAAATAAAGGTGTGTCATGTTGAAAGTTTTTCACCTTCCTCAAAAGGTATTGGTCGACCAGTATTCGTGTTTGACCTATCTTCTAGTAAATATAGTACTAACTTTTGTGGGATATACAATGATAGTAATCACATCTATACAACAGCCAGCGCCAGATTTCCCTCTGGTAACCTTAGTGGGACACAATGACAGTAATCACCTCAAATGGTGCATCGTCTTCACTGTTGCTTAGAGTTTTCTCAAGTTGTAGAACAGGATGCCTTTGAATGGCAACACTATGCTTCAGCCAGCGAGAGAGTAATGTATTAAGCAACATAACAAGAAAAACACAATAACATCTCAATAACATCTCTAGCTGCTGAAACCATGTGGATTTCTGCAATGTAGTGAGCCTGTAACAAGTAGATAGTTCGTGTGTGCTCTGCGCAACACTGACACTGCTACTCCAGTCAGATTGCAGTCTTCTTTCCTCCACCGATTGTTCTGGCCTTTAATTAAAGAATAAATGTGAATTCTGTCTCTTGACCATTCTTGTCTTTGGCCCGTCACTTAAGGTGCGCTGAAGAAAAACGCCAAACAGAACCCCCCATCTTCACTGATTCTTGCTGGTCTTTGTAAGTTGAATCACATCAGCAATTTTCATCCTCTGCTGGCTGCCCCCTATGCAGCATTTACCACCATCTCTTCCTCAATAATGCTTGTTATCAATGAATATGTCACTGGGGCAAGACTGCCGTTTACTCGCCGTATAAAATTTGCTATAAAGTTTCAGTTATGAAGATCAATGTCAGCCTTTTGCTTTGCTTCTGCAAGCCCGCATGAACAGTCTCAAGAGTATTCTAAGAACTGAAACGAGAAGTTAACAACTCGTGCCACGAGCAAAAAGATAGGCACACACTCACTTCCACTGAACTTACTTGCAAGCTCCATTATTCTCAGAGGTTCGAAAAATTGCCTATCTTGTGCACTGTCCGCACCCAGTGTCACATGGTACATTACATCATAATAACAGTACCTTAATTATTTTCCAAATTTTCTGTGAAAGGTTGTGTAGCTATTGCACACATACTCGCGCTCACAGAGGTTCTTTTCTGAAAGTGTGCACATTTTTAGAAGATCACATTGCCCTGCATGCTCGCAGAGGCTGGGATGGATAACACTGGCTACTAGAAAATGTACATTCATACAACTATGGCTGTGGCTTAACAGAGCCAAGCAAGGTTTGTTTTTTTCATTGGAAGATGGCTTCTTTCATCTCTCTAGGTTTGTCGTGCACTTTATAGACAGATAAAACTAAACCACTCTTCCTTGAAGTTTTTGCCTCAGTTACGGGTGCAGCTTTCACATGAGTTGATACAGTAATTGAAGCAAAATGCCTAGCAAGAACACTTTTTTACCTGTAACTGGCTTTCTCAGGTTTTACCCAATTAAGTAAAAATTTAATAAATGATAAGGTGGTGAACTATAGGAGACCTCCTTCATCAGTAGAAAATCCTTTCTTTAATTATAGTCCAGCAATTCAGTTCTGATACATTACCAAATGTGAGGGAAACACCGTTCACAATTCAGAAAGCCTTGTGGGGAATCAGGCACACCAAACATTGAACATGATTCATTTCACCTCGTCATCCTTCCTTATTTCAAGATTTCTGGAGGTCCTCAAAATTTTTTTTTCCAGGTTGCTACACACTGATGAATTGTCCACACTGATGACCTAAGACATTGTAATTGACAGCAATAACACTAGGACTCAAAAAGGCAACAACAAAGCATATTTCAAATGGCCATTGTGTGTCCTCATTTATGTGTCACTAAGCAGCAACAATAGCAGCAGTGCACCCCCCCCCCCTTTTTTTAGCATACGCAGCAATCCTGCATACAGTGTTCACTTCTTCTTGGTCTTTGGTGAAGTGGACTGGAACACACTGGAGGCAGACATGAGGTTCTCAATGTACTGCCCCAAAACTTGGTTCTCAGACTTGAGCTTCAAATTCTCTTCCTTCACACTATCCACACGCTGGGAGAGGTCTGTGGAAAGGCATGCAACAGGTTTTTAGAATCACAAGTCAACTGGTTAACTAAATTTTCCATCCAAACTTAGTTAAAGGGACATTGAACTAAAATTGAGCAATGCTGGTAGGTTATGCTTCTGGCGTACATAAAGCAAGCCAGTCCTGCTGTGAGAGGAGGCTTGATGAGCCAGAAAAGGTGCAAAAATGAAAGACAGATGGGCACACCACCTTGAAGTTCGCATGCACCGGCTCTCTGGTGAAGTCGTAGACTCTGACAGCATTGCTTTGGGGCTAGTCATTGGTTTGTCAGTGAAGAAGAATTAGAAGGATTTCGAAATAAGCCAAGGAGCAACGTGGAAGCCTCAGGGTGCTTTCCTTCAACAAGAAATGTCCAAATTATTCTAAAGTACAGAACAGCCATTATGTCACAGACTTTGTCAGCACCGTAGTTCGGGCATAAACTTCAATAGAGACCAACTGGAATGAAATTTTAGTTGATGCAAAAGGCCTGGCTTTGGGTAGTGTAAGTATAGAGCAACCTCTATGCAAAATTTTATGTTTGGAAATACGAGTGGAACATTGCAAGAAGCTCATTAGTATACACTATTCACATATAACCAATTCAGCATTGCAGTTTACCTAAAGGTCAAGTTTAACTTTTAGTTTTTCTAGTTGCCACATGAAAATACTATACAATTTTGGAAGCCACCCTTCCAGTCTGACCGAGACTGGAAGGAAAGATGACTGTGTTTCTCTTTTACATCCGTTTAAGGGCAACGAATGCCAAGGCTGTCTCCAAGTAAACTTGAATGGCCATTTCATTCACGAAAGCTTCCCTAACATCTGTGTACTGCACTGCCATTAAGAAAGCCAACACGACCTTATTCCCTAAAATGAGGAGCATGACGTTGACCATGCAAGAATAAATCTTGTGAAATGAAACAGTGGTGCATGCTCCCTGCACTTCCTCTGTTTCAAATGATAGGTACTGCAGCTCAGCAGACACTTATATATATGCTAGCAAAGTGTCAGTCCATACACAAGATCCATAAAATCCACAGGTTCACTTTTTCACGCAGTTCGCACACTTAGTTATTGCACAAGATTTTTTCCAAAATGCACTCATCATCTGCAAAAACAGTTTAAAGAAAGCATGGCACAGCATTTTATGTGGCAAGGTGCAAGACTCATGACATATTTGTGAAAATATGGAAGACTACTTTCTAACGACGTACTAGTAAAGTTGTACCTCACAATAAACCATTAGCTGAATTGCAGAAAATGAGACAATACACTAGAATGAGATACACATAGCTGCAGTGTGTCTCATATACTCGTATTAGTCTGGTCTTCCGCAATTCAGCTGGTCTATTGTGACTGCATACCAACTGACTGAGATACACACACTCGTGCAGCTGCAGCTCAACTTGACTAAATTTTCAACTAAACAGCTTTTCCTTTGTGTTTTGATTTCGTGCATTGGTTGAAAGTTGTGCTTTTGATTGACCTTGCAAAGTGATTTAGCACTGCCAGTCTCGAAATGAACAAAGCTCTTGCCCAACACAAACACCCACCCACCAAAGGTACTGAACATGCTGCCTACAGACCTCAGAAATGCAGCTCGCAAGGATGCTCCTTAAATGGACAACTAGCCTCACTGTCCTAGTGTTAAGCAACCTTACCACTCCTCTGGCCCTAAATCTGCTACTGCACTACCTGTAGAGAAGCGTGTGGGTGTGTCCTATGTGGCCCAATATATGATATAGTTTGACATATCTAGCATATGCATGCCTATTAGCTCTGCTGGAAGCAAACAGAGATGGACAGCTATAGGCTTGATGCATTACTATACCTGCCAACCTGAGGGCACTGAAATTAGGGAGATTTGCCAAATGCAATGCCTGAAACAGTGGTGAATGGCTGCCAGTATAGTTATTAGATGTCTTGGCACTCCTACTGTGAACAGAGATGTGTAGGCATGTGCATAATTACGAAACAGATACTATGTCCAGTGACAGTGATTCCACTCTTAATATGCTTCACCACCGAACGAAACTTTATAACGACGAAGTTGACTCAAGGGAACTGGCCATAATGCAACACATACTGAGCCTTTTTCTCAAGCGCACTCCTCAATGCATGCCTTGATCTGAAGTGAACTGAGTTAGGCCTACACTGCCTGCACACAAATAGCTTGGATTTAAATTAGACTTCGGCTAGGTACCTAGCACATAACATCAATTATGATGTGAATGTGCTGCATGGCGCTTTCTTTCTTTTCTTCTGTACCCCCCCCTCCCTCCCTCGGTGGGGCAGGTACAGTTTTTTGGAAGGTTTATGGCTGTTCATAGAGTCAGGTAGAATTAGGGAGCTTTTCCAGACAAATCGGGAAAGTTGGCAGGTAAGCATTACCATTGCAAAAGTGTCGAGCAAAATTCATCTGCCGGACAGGCACCTGGCAGATGTATTTTTCACAGGGATTGCCATGAAAAGCTTCAAGCTGGCAACATTGGCTGAATCTAACATACATGTCAGTTTCATTAATTTCTGTAATCAATATAATGCTCACCGTCACAAAGCAATATTTAGTAAATGTGGGGCAAGTTCCTTGGAAGCAAATTTGCACATATCAATGTTCAGTTCCTGGATAGTGGACAGTCATTCTGTCTTCTCCAGCAATCCTTTCTTATGCATTACATCATGCCATGTATAACCAAAATATGATAAACAGACGAACACATAAACAAACAAGACTAGTTCATTTCCTAGTTCATGACTGCAGTCTGCCGTAAAATGCAGTGCTTGAGCGGCCACAGTTACCAGTTTTGAGGCCTCTCACAGGCCACCACCAAGGAGACCACTGATTCGTTGTTCCTTCAAACTCTGTTGAAAGAGAGAGATAAACAACTGAAAGCTGCAACTCACCATCAAGCGTGTTCTGGAGTTCTAGTACTTGTGAAATCAGCCTAGCTTTCTCTTCAGCTTCATCAGGACTCATGTCTGGATCCAGGGCTGTAGGCAAGAGTTTGCAATTAGGCCATGTATAGTAGCACATAAACAATAACACAGAAATATATTATAAACAAGATCACAAAATAGGCCAGTTAAAGCATTAAGCAGGCACTCAAGGGCAATCTCAGAGTCGCACTGCACTTTTTTTCAGGGCTCCCGGAGCTTGCTTGGTGGGATAATGTGACTACCCCATTTTCACATGAAGAGCTTCTTTACTGGATATGCAAACTTTGCACTCGCCTTCTGAATACAGATCTTGGTGGCCACGACTTCTGCATTTGTAGCAGATGCAATGCAAGATGTGTTTGATGAGCAGTGCTATTGCTTGACCCAATTTGAGCTGCACAAGCTATTTCACTGAGAAATTGTATGCCACTGCACATTAAAGAATGGCACGTACAAAGGAGTTGACAGCATATCTTCTGCAGCTGCAACACTACGTGTGCGATATCACAATCAAAATCACATATGAAATATGCTCACCTAGCAAACAAATTAAAATCATCTCTTTTTGGCTGCAGATTGTGCCTTTGTATTCCTCATACCAGGCCATGATGCTAAATGACATCAGTGCACAACATAATTTGCAATATTTTCTTAAATTTTGGCCATTTTTGCATGTAAAAAATCTGTAAGCATTGCTGGAGTGAGTGATCACTTAATTTTAGTTGCAATCTAACTTTTCTTTATTTATCAAGAATTAACTAGCCTTTGCCAGACATTGCCACAATTTCTGATGTCAAAGGTAATAGCTTCCAAAATTTAAACGTGGCGGTGGTAGCAATTTCAGTTTCGTGGCGTCATTAAACATACAAAACTTCACATAAGTATAGCAACAATAAGCTTTTACTGATGTACATGCTGCATTATTAAAACTCATCCACCTTCCTGGTTTTCCTAGATCTGCCTTCCTTCTTTTGCTCAAGAGTAACGTAGATAACCGTGATTTCCGATGTTCAGCTATGATACCAAGTACTGTCCTCCTTTTAGCATGTGCACTTGATAGGCACCAGCTGACATCTACCAGGAATTGTCAAAGAAATTAGATGGAAATGCTGCCCAACCTAACTCCTCCAAGTTCCCTAAATTCCTGGAGCCACTTCACTTTGCCCCACAACAATAACCATAATTAGTCCTGTGTACTGTATGGCTAACTGGTGTGTATGGCAATGCAAGTGCAGCATCTCGTCCAACTCTTCCTGGAAAAAGTTACTGATATGATGTCTTGGGCAGGCCATCATGTCACATCTCAGCTGTAATCAATTGCAGGATACTAATTAGACATTTCCCCAAAGACTGGATTGTACTGTACATTTGTTTTAAAGGCTTACTGCAGGAAAATTCGGGACCACATAAAAAGCCTAGTTTCGAGTAATTTCATCATCATCGTCAGCAGCAGCAGCAGCAGCAGCAGCAGCAGCCTATTCATGTCCACTGCAGGACGAAGGCCTCTCCCTGCGATCTCCAATTAACCCTGTCCTGTGCCAACCGATTCCAACTAGCACCCGTAAATTTCCTAATTTCATCGCCCCATTTAGTCTTCTGCCGTCCTCTACTGTGCTTCCCTTCTCTTGGTATCTATTCTGTCACCCCAATGGTCCAAAGGTTATCTAGTCAGCGCATTACATGACCTGCCCAGCGCCATTTTCTTTCTTGACGTCTATTAGAATATCGTCTATACCCGTTTGCTCTCTGATCCAAACCACTCTCTTTCTGTCTCTTAAAGTTATGCCTAGCATTCTTCGTTCCATCACTCTTTGCGCAGTTCTTAACTTGTTCTCGAGCTTCTTTGTCAGCCTCCAAGTCTCTGCACCGTATGTCAGCACCGGTAAAATGCACTTATTGTATACTTTCCTTTTCAATGATATTAGCAGCCTTCATGCAAAACTTCAAATTTCAAATACAAGTGGATACGTTGTGAAAAGCTAGCAAAAATAGCCTCTTGATAACAAAACTGTTAAAAAAAAACAAGTAAGAAAAAAAAAGCTGCTGCCATTGTTGATCACTGGAGGTGACTCATCACCCAGAATGCGCAGCCTTGTGGCATGACCTTAAAGACAGAGCGGCATGCTGGAATATCTCGGAGGCGACATGCTGGGACTTGCATCACATCCGCTAAGCACCAAGTGCAAGTGTCGTCTGCTTAAGCTGCTGTTTAAAGGCTGCTTCATTAGAATAGACTACTTACCTATAAACAATATAGCACAAGTGAAATCTTGTTGCAGGTGGCTTTTACCGAGTCCCAGTGTGCGTAATACTGGTCGAACGAAGGTCAATGGAGCCAATGTCTTGACAAGGGGACTTGTAACTGGCCTTGACCAAGACAAGTTCCCGTCTCCAGACATTGGCCCCAGCCACAAACCACTGTTACACACACCGATATACACATGGCAGTTTTGACAGACATGTACCAGGTGTACAGTGTTAAAAAAAGAAAAAGCATGCAAGATCGATGATGGCTATCATTAACTCTAAGAAAAGGTGGCACCTTTTTGGCTTATGTTGTCTCCAATCAATAATCGTCATATACCTTGTGTGCCGTTTTTTTTTTTTTTTAACGCTGTGCACTCCGCACTATTAGGTCACGAAATGGTACAAGCATTTTTGTGTAACGAAGCGTTTGTGACAGGAAAGCAATGAGCGCAGCGTTTTAAAGGAAACGCAAGCAAAACAGATGATGATTATATTGTTTGCGAACAAGAGAGACACCAAAGGGTATAAAATTTTGTTTTAGAGTGCACTCGCTACATTTCTTTAGAGTGCTCACAACTTTTTTGTTGAGAATGCCGTGCCACGCTGATAACACACATGCAATCTATGACCTGGAAGTGCCAGGCGCCCAGTGTTTAAGGGAAATGCGCTCAAGATAGATTATGATTATTGTTGTGGGACAAGATAAGCCCAAAGGGGGCAAACTTTTCTTCAGGTGTGTTGCTGTGCAAAATTGCACCCGGAACTGTTAGCTTTTAACCCTGTGATACCCACATCAAGGAAAATCAGAACAACTTGTTCAGTCTCCTTTATTTCTGGCCAAGGATGGCACACACGTGCAAAAAAAAAAAAATAATAATTTATATATGAAATGTAATTTCAGTAGACACTTAACTAGTGCAGCAATTAATTTGCAATTGTCTTGCCTAACCTAACCTTAACTCACTCCAGCATATCAGAAATGCTACTATAGGCTATGTGTTAAGTTTCATGTGCTTACATAAGTATTTTAGTTTATGAAACCTAGCGTAACAAAAATGATATGTTTGGTATCACGGGACATTACTTTTAACCTCCTGTAAAGAGCAGCTTTGTGCGACACAGCAGCGTTGGATATTACATTACCCATTCAGTCAGACAGATGCACCCCAGTTAGGAGTTTTCCTACACAACTTACAGGTTAGCGCAGGGCTGCTGCTGCCATTGGTGTATGTGGATGGGATAGACTCTATACTCTGAGTTCCCATCGCACTGCCAGCCGAAATAGATGTGTCGCTTTCATCTGCACAATGGAAAAAGGCAACATTCTGCAGCAGATGCAATAATGTATAACTGCATACACACGGCAAGTCAACGAAGAAGCATGAGGCTAAGAAGTGGTTTAATGCCAAGGCATTGAAACGGAAATAAGCACACTGATTTCACAGCATGACTGTATCACTCAGCCCATGGTCTTTACTGTTTTTCAGGTGGTTTAGCTGACTCCAGTAACACACGACACCTTGATACATACTTGTACAATACAGCACATGTGTAAAAAAGATAGGACAGGATTTTATTCGTGATGAATCCACATTTCTTTTCTGCAATGAATTCCAGTTACTTAAAATTTTGTTGCAATGGGTGTTTAAGAGCTGAGAAAATGCACATGTCTTTGTATGCATGTCAGACTTTCTCTTGCAAGAAGTTAGGGCCTGTCCTGTCTCATATCTGTTGTCTTTTATTGCACTAATGTGTATCAAGTCAATTTTAACCAATTAGCCCAGCAACAACGCACGAGTCATTTTTCAAGCAAATCAGGCAATGTTATAACTTTGAGAAAAACAACAACGGTCATTAACAACTAACGTAGCTTATGCTGATAGATTCAAGCAACATTACATTGCTGCACCATTGTTTAAAACGTACTTGACTGCAACAATAGTTGTAAATTGCTTTCGCCTGAGTGGTGGTTGCGAGCAGTGACAGTGGCTCTGAGAGCTAAAATACTACAGCGCATGCGCGTTTCATAAACCACGAGTGTAATCCAGCTAAGAAGATGAAGGTTCCGAGAATGCGCGGGTCAGTGTATAGAAGTCAATAAGTAAAGATCAAAGGCATTTTAGTTAACTAAATATACGTTACAAGCAACACATCCAGATTTATCTATAAATTTCGAGTCATTCGCTCGTAAGTACAAATACAGGTCACCGTTATGTCTGAGTGCTTGATTGTATTTTGATGACAGAAGGATGGCAATGGTATGGCCGATCTGTCGACAACATACAGCCACAATAAACAGCTGGATATGTCTTTTCTTTTATTTCAAATGTTTTTTTCTAGTGTGAACCATTTCTGCCATCAACAAGCAAGAAAACTGGAGAAACTCCGCGTGGTCTGCACAAGGAAGCACCTGCTCAAAGAAAATGCCGTAAATGCACACCGTTTATTACCTTGAGCATCTTCGTCAGCGAGAGGGATGGTGTTCATCTCATCCTCAAACCTTGCGCTGTTCATAGTGGCAGACATCTGCGTAAAACATAACCTTGAAGTGAATCAACAACTAACTTAACGTCGATTACATCAAGGAGGAGTCCGCACTGCGCCTTTCAAAATCGCAAACCGTGGGAGGGAGTTTCGGCGTCACCTACGTAGGCCTAGAAGCCGCACAAAGCTAAAGAAAATTTGCAATGGCGAGCTTGCTGCGAATGCCACAGATACATCTGGTACGATGTTCAATGAGAAGATAAAATCTAGTCCTCAAGGCAAGGCGAATAGAAAAGCTAGCTTACTTCGCTATCTTGATCGCCGCCAGCAGCTCCAACAGCAGCTGATGAGAGCGTCTCAAAACGTGAAACAAGCATGCGCTAGCGCGCATGAACACGAGTGTATCAAGTGTTTTCTTTTTTCAACTTTATTTGTTCACACGTCTAAAATAATGCTTAGGTTGAAATATGAAAAGTTAAGAAATACAATTAATACGTGCAAAATAACAAGTGTGCGGCGCTTGGGTGGAACTGTAATAGCTAGCGGGGCTGCGCACGAAGCCTGCAGTAAAAAATTACAACACATACATGCAACGTTCGATTACGTAAAAAAAATAATAATGTAGCGTGGAATGCTCAGCATTGACGCGTCGACATACCGATATTTCGTTATCACTTGTTTGCGCTTTAGATTTACGGATTAAAATCTCCAATGTACGAACTTTATATTTCGCCAGACCTCCTTACCGCACGTCGATGCTGTCAGTCACTTTCAGTGCACATATTAGCATGATAAATGCCCAATCTTCATCTTAAGGAAAAGTGTTACGTGAGGCAAAAGTATGTGCAATAACTTCGCACTTAGTGCACGGTCGCCGCTAGCTGACACCAATACATTTTAATAGCGGCGTCCCATTTGACTGACCACAGGGACATAGGTGCGTTGACATCGGCGTGCCTTTGAGGTGTTTGTTGCGTCGTTAGCGAAAACTTTAACTCCGATAAACCCCTGAGGCACGAGAAATGAAATGTGCAGAGCCGCTGATTCGCTGTCGAAGCTGCGCTGAGGCGCACAGCGCCGTCCGCCAAAAACGAAACTAGCACAAAAGCCACGGGCGGACGGAATAGAGCGTCTCGGGTTTTCGCTGGCTAGCCATCCCCAGGAAACTGTTGGTTGGCCGTGCTCTCGGCTGGTTGTTCGCTAGTTCGCTGGCCATCCGTTTGTGCGTGTCCGTGTGTGTATGTGTGTGAGTGCGCGTGTGACTTGTCATGTTGAGGTGTCCATTTGCCAGCAGGAAAAAGTTTGCCCCCACGAGACATTACGGTAAGTTAAAAGATATCTTCGTATCTCTCGGCCCGCGGAAATTTCATTGGTTGCGCGACGAGTGGAAGCCGCAGACACTTTGCCGTCAGCCAGTGAGCACATTACAGCGAGCGTGCGCCACTTAAAAAAACAAAAACAAAATAAAGATTAAGCCTCTCTACCTCTAGATTCGGGACGCCGAAAGAACTAGGCAATAGCATGGACGCTTTCCCTGATCTTCAGGAATATGTGACACCAGTGCTACGAGATGTGGGGATACCGATGCGTTCCATGTACGGGCCGCCTGGCACGGAAACAACCTGTCGATTTTCTGTCAGGTGTCGGGTGTGCGCTAGCGAGCGCCCCCCTCACTCCCCTCCTCCCTACCCCCCTTTTACTCGGGACGCTTCGACCGGGGGTTTCTGTGTGTGGTTCGGTCATATCTGTTAATTGCTCCGTTTATTGCACCGGCTGAAAACTGGCGGGGTCCGAGTAAGCGAACCGTCCTTCTCTGTCGAGAAGGAACGCCTTCGACCACGGACGCTCGGCGACGATTGCTTCTTTTTTGCTCCTGTCTCGTATGCTGCTGCGACGTCGTCGCCTTGGCTGCTCGGCTTTTGTAGTGGTTGGACGCTTCGGTAAGTCCGGCAAGAATAAAAGAAACCTTGCTACCGCGGTCAGTGATGCACCACTGTCCAAGCAACAAGAGACATTCCGGCGGCCTGCGGCGCGCGATCTGTCCGAGCAGCGCTTGGGTTTTTTCGCCGATCGGAACCGAAGTGGGAAAAACACGCTTCGGAAACTTGTCCTATGCTTCGTGCGCAACATTTCGTGTTGTTTCTTTCTTCTCCCTCTCTATCTCCGTAGAAGTGAGCCTCTTTACTCGAGCTGTGGCGGAAAGCAGCGTAGACCGCAGTGTGTGTGTCGTCGCGTACGCGTAGGCACGAGCCGCTTTCATCGAGGCATGCGGCCCTGCGTAAGCTGGCTCAGCAGTCGCGAAAGGGCAAAACAACGCCGTACACTCACCGGTCATTTTTGCGGTTGCGCCAACGACTGCGTTCGCGTTGTGTGTCGTCTCGCTTTCACGCACGCCAACAACTTCGGACAAGCGGCTGACTGTGACGCCGTCGTTGGGAAGTCGAAAGCAGCGATAGGGTTTGTGAAAGCCAGCAACCGGCGACTTGGTCAACTGTTCAGTGTTCATAGAAAAAACAGTTCGAATCAGCGGTTGAACAACGCTGTCAATGACGTTCCGAGAGGTGGCACGCGCTTGCGCAAAGTTGTAAGTCTTGTGTCAAGGCCAGTCACGCGTAAGGGGCGGGGTATCACCGATTGCATAGGTAGGACATTCGTTCGGCTGAGCAGAGGGGGCATGTTTTCAGGAAAGTCTGCCGGTTGGTTCATCAATATTCAGTCCCGAAAAAGAAAACAGCGTCGCTCGTGCTTAGTGTCAGCCAAGAAGCCTTCATGCGCGCTTGTTTGGACCTGCCATTTCCGCGTGTGAACTAATCAACGCTATCTGGCCAGTTCTGGGAACTCGGGTGTCAAACGGCACGACTACAGCTGGCGAGACGAAACAAACAGCTCGCCCCTACGAGATATTTATCATATGAGGGGGATGTGTAGCTACTGGCACGTTATCGTTGTCTGTTTCCGACCAGTGTGACCGACAACTGGAGATGTCACCCAGTGGAATGCTAAGTGTCCAGTGCAAATTAGAAGCCGCTGCCTGTACGATGCGGAGCGAGTTTGACACTGTAAAAAACATCGCCGTTCTGATACCAAAATTGCGAGACACCGAGGTTTCGTTTTTTTTTTCTGTCTTTCTTTCTTTAAATGAGAGGTTAGCCAAATTGGTGCGACTGTAGCATTACGTCATCATTCAGTAATCGATATGTGGTATATCATAGAGAATCGAGCCTATGGCATAAATAACACCAATGGCTTTACCACCCCGACTTGCTACGTCAGTGTGAGCAAGATTCTCCAGAGAAAGAGGGAGAGGTTATTTACAGGAGCGGCACAGGTCTTAGTGAGCTGACGCGCGCTAGCATGCTGCCCTGCATAGGGATAGAGCGCGCGGGGGGGGGGGAAGTATAAGGATGAATGATGAGGAGAAGGGAAGGTAGGCTCTGTAGCTTTTTGTCGTGGATGCATCCAGTCACAGCAAAGAAGCCTATTGGCGAACGCTGCCTACTTGGGTGAGGATTGTAGTTCGTGTTACTGGGGCTGTAAGGCTAGTAGTGTTCCTGTCGCAATGGCCGAGCACGTGCTCCGCCCCAGTTACACTAACAAACCTGAACCAGTCGTACTAGCATTATTGAAGAGGTTCACGGAATCGTTCTTTCGACAACATTCGTGATGTCTGTATTAGTGGTATCTGTAAAGGAACCTTCTTCAGAAATGTCTCCCTTCTCAAAGCTGTTACATCTAGAGAACAAAATGGATCGGAGTTCGTCTTAACTGTCCTTATTTCGTAACATTCGGTCGAGATCGGTAAGAAGTCATGGTGTCTGGAGCGTGGGTTGATCCTCATAACGGTTCAACCTCGCTCGTAATCTGCTGCTCGTTATGTATGTATGTATGTATGTATGTATGTATGTATGTATGTATGTATGTATGTATGTATGTATGTATGTATGTATGTATGTATGTATGTATGTATGTATGTATGTATGTATGTATGTATGTATGTATGTATGTATGTATGTATGTATGTATGTATGTATGTATGTATGGTGCATAAACACTGAAGATGACATCTCTTCCCTTCTTCGTTACGATATTACCAAAGCTGGCTGTTGCCATGCATAAGTGGCCTCTATGACCAATAAAATTGAATGCAGGCCTGTGTTAATTTAGACAAGCCGCCATATTTGTAAACGGACACACTACAGGCAAAAAGAGCACACGACTATGATACCTTCATCTTTCTTTGCTGTTGGCCGCTTTGAAAAGTAGCTTTTTGAAACTGACACACGTTTATTATAAATTTGCCTGCCAAGGAAACGCGTGCCCGTAAAATTATCGTGGGCGTGCGTATCAACGCTTCCTACACACAATGGGACGGCAGTATACCGCCGCATTTTCGTAATATCACGCTTCGAAGCCTTGTGATCAGCGATTACTTGGGATCTTGTATCTCGACAGCAGTGCGTCTGATTAGCCGCCTCCCTGTGTCGTCTGTATCTTCATGGCGCACCTTTTCACTGTTGTCCCGTGGGCGCTGCCATGTTTGATCACGTGGTGACCATTGCTTGCCTCAGTTGTGTCCATTTCCTCTGTGTTCATAATGGATGTACGTGACGCCGGTGCGGCATTGCAAATCTCTGGTTCGGCGGATATCGCAGACTGTTACTGGTTGGACGACACACAAAGCTTTGCCTATAGCTTCAAAGGACATGTAAGCGCTTTCGGAGCGCTTTACGGTATGTCTAAATGGCGCGAGCAGCGTGTACGGTGCTTGTACTAAAAGCGGGGCTTAAGATGTATTCCAAGCTATCCTAACTTTCCGCTTATGAATTCAATCATTATCAATGTGTTTAGCTCTTTGTTCTTTATTTAGCAAAACTTTTAAGCAGCGGCTTTCTACGTTTCCGACTACGTAAAGTTCCGAGGGTGGTGCTTTTTCTCTGCCTGATCGCTCGCGGGGGTACTCCGTTGCGATAGATTGGTTCTTGCTGGGCACAAGGCTTGTAACATATATGTTCTGGACGTTGTAACAGATTGTAGAAAATGCGTACTATCGCTAGTCACTCGCTTACTGCGTGGACCATTACAAAACGTTCAGCTTCTAACATTATTGTGCTGTCGTTGTAGTCGCCGTCTTCAGCTGCATGCTTCAGCGCATTGATTGGAATGTGCGCCCGTTCACTTATTATTGATACGTTGATGATAGAATGGGCGTAAGTTTGCGCCTGAGTTGGGGTGGATGTGTGTAGATAACGTGCGAGAAACTTACTATATGCCAAGAAGCGGCGCTACTCTTTTTGTCGCCGTATAACAAGCGGTACTCACTCGTGTAGGCGGTCCGGAGTTGAAGTCCTTTCCTTCAACGGTAGGACTACAAAGCTGGCGGATAAGTGAACGTGTCTCTCTATATATCCTCGAGGGAAGCCGTGCATCGCGAAGATCCTACACCATAGGCAGTCCTTGTAGCAGCGTTCCCTGAACTTGGACGCACAGATTCATTCCATTCCTTAATATTTTGCAGCCAACAACTGTACACGTCTTCACTCCACCGTCCCATATTTTGCTGCATGAATGGCGCACAGTGCATTAGCGAAAACCAAGTTGCATTTCCGACAGCTGATCGCACAGAAGCAGGGCAGAAGAGGTAATAGTTTCGTATTCGTGCGCTTTCGCTGAGGCAATATGCGGCACGCCGCCGAAAGCGCCATCTCGTTTCTCTACAGCAAACTGTTTTGTAAAAAGGGTCAATATCAGATTCATTACCGTTTGATAGTCAAGAGTTCGACGCAATACTGTCGCTTAGGTAAAATCACTGTTAGGCACGAAGCAGCTAGGTCACTGACCATAGTAAAAACAAAGTAAGAGAGAGACATAGAGACGATAAACTTTTATTTAGAAAACTAGCAGGAAATTCTTCCTAGATTAGCTGGGCCCTCAGTCCGAGGCTCCATTGCCATGCGCGACTTCGAGAGTCCGCTGGATCAGCCGTTGCTGTTCCTGCCGACTTGAGCTGAGCAACGTAGACCCCTAAGAGGAAAGGGAAGCGTTGGGGATAGGAGGAACACCCAAATGATTACTTACGTTACACCCGCCGCGGTAACTAAGTGGCTATGGCTGCTGATCGCGAGGTCCCGTGTTCGATCCCGGCCGCAGCGGCCGCATTCTGATGAGGGCGCAATGGAAAAACGCTCGACCGTTAAAGCACAGGTGGTCAAAATTAATCTAATGTCTCCGACTACGGCGTGCCTCATAATCAGATGGTACTTCTGGCAGGTAAAACCTCGGGATTTTCTTTAGTTCTCTCTCTTCTTTTTTTTTTTCTTGGTGTGACGTTTCTAATCCCGTGGTGAACCCTTATTTCATTTATGCAATCTGACTCACTCGGCTGCACCGTTCCGTCTAACACGTTGAAGGGATGAGGCTCTACCGAGTGATCATTTTTATTCTTTCCGGAATTTTTAGAAATTGCTTATGCCAGATAGCATAATTCTACTCGAGCTGGATTATTCGAAGAGGTGGACATTGCTAGCAATAGAAATCGAAACGCATTCAAATAATTAAAAAAAAATCACTACTTCCTAATTAATTACTTTACGGCACATTTTGCAATTTACGAATTGCAGCTGGTCAGTTTGCAAGACGGGTCCACTTGAAATGAATCTCCAGGATGATACCAGTTTCTAGATATTATTGCCTAATGTGTGGGACGAAATACATGGGCGTTCCAGTTACTTTTGTGCGGCAGTGCATAAAAGCGTTTTGTTAAAGCAAGTAGAACAACAGTGCAGTTTTACGGCGAGTTTGATGGCACATATCTCGAAACTGGCGTCATCCTGGAAATTCGTTCCAAGTGGATACGCCTTGCAAACTCACTGGCTACATTTTATAAACTGAAATATGCGCCGTAAAGTAAATATTTAAGACGGTAATTGGGGATTTCTTTAAAATATTATTCGAGTATGTGTTTATATGTCCCGTGCTAGTAATGTCTGCCTCTCTCTATAATTAGGTTCAAGGACTAGAATTATGTTGCCTGCAACAGGCGATTTCTAAATGTACTGAACAATTATCACCCCGTATAGTCACATAACCGTGGTTATACGTATAAACCAGGCGTTCAAATGAAACAACCTGGATACTATAGTTCGCAGATATCGGACGCGCATTCTGGAGAGGGGGTCGTGGCCTCGCCGCATGGACTTTGGCAAGCGCAGCTACCGTGCCTCAATGACGGCCCACACTTAAAAAATAAGAAAAAGAAAGATAAGGAAACGTTCGTATTTTACTACCTCGGACGGACTTTTACGAACGTTTTACTGCCTACTTATTAACACAAGTGATCCATTCCAGTCCATAAAGGTCAAGTTAGTAACTCTACTACCTCGATCATCTTGCCGTTGTCCACTATACCTTACAATGACAGTTTTATACAAAATATAGATAAGCTATAGTTTCTTTCACTGTGTTCGGTTAGCAGTTACGTTCTACGTCATCGCGTGCGTACATGCGGACAGTACGCTATAAAATGTTATGTCCGTAACTTTTATTATTTATTCTTATACATAGGAGTTCACCAGTACTAGCTGTGCCCCCGCCCCCCCATACCGTTATACCCCCGCCCCCCTAGTAGCGCTATAGTGCTCGTGAAACCTTTTATAAAGTGCGTATCGCGTAGTACCTTTGTTATTCATCCATGTGTATACGTGGTTTTGTTGTTTACCGTTCATTCATGAATTTCTGTGCATAGTTGGCAGAGTCGAGCACCATCCGTGCCCGTCACCATATGAACGGGCCCTGCCCGGGCTTGCTGGAAAAACTTAGTCTATACATGCCTTAAAACTGTAATTTCCTCGGCGGTGTATTCTAAGGCATTGCAATCAAACTACATGCCGTGACAATGAAACATTGCGAACGGCCTTTTCGTACGAAGCACGTGTGCAGCTAACCTGAAAAGGCCGACAGAGGCAGATCCTGGGCTAAAAATTTTTGAGAAGGCATTTTGTGGTACGCACAAGTTTACAGGACTCCCGTGTACACTTTAAGCTGTAAACCTCCAATAGTTACGCGCACTAGTAAATTTGTGACAGTTTCGCCAGAAGGCGAAGCATTGACAGCGGCAGCGAGGTTTAGCGTTGCGCTCGATAGCTTCCCTGCACTCCTCTAACAATACGCTGAGGCGACATGGCGATGCGCTCCATGCGAGGCCACTACATGTTTGCAGAGCAAGAACAGTGACCTCCGACAGGCACATGCCGTGTAGCTTGAATTTTGGCTGCGGCGTTGCCCGGGCGTCGCACCTGGGTGGTGCACGAGATGAAGAGAGACGGAAGACTGGTAATCCTTTCATGGCAGCGCTCGACGTTGAAGCTGTTCTTTCCAGTGTGTGCACCGTGGTGTGGTAAGCACACGGCTTCTCAGTGGGAATGCTATTCTGCGAGCGCACGAGGCTAATGGCAGCTGCAGAAGCCCAGCAACTTGATGGGCTATTTGTTTTTGTTAACACACAGCGTTGGACACGATGGAGCGCTACAGCTGGCCCGGTCTCGTACCCCGCGCGCGGGGGACTTGGCTTCGACGCTTTTGCAGCTAAAAGCAACTCTCTATGCGCGCGTGCTATGCGCATTCGCGTCGGCACCGTGACAACGCGGCGGCGCGGGTGCCGGTCTCTTCGGTGTCTTAATTGCTATCGCAATAAAATGGCTCTTCTAAATATATAATTCTTACAGGAAGAATGCAAAGCTTATAGAATTTATCAGGCGCAAAAGCAGCTAAATGTACAAACGCGCGCATTCAAACTTAGGGACGAAATAAAAAAAAAAGTTCAGGTGGGACATGGATTGCCATACCAACCCATCTGAGCCCACGACGATATATATATAATCCATGAGTTGGAGGCTCGTGAAGAACACTGCGAATACTGTTAAGGCGGAAGCTTCTCTTTATTATTGTTATTGTTTCACATCACATGTCTGTGTTTTTGGATTTATCTTATGTACGCGCTCCATAACCGCCCTCCCCACCCCCCACACGCACCCCCCACCCCGTTATGTAATACCTTGAAGAGTTATTTAGGGGGCCTTTAAGGTTTACTAAATGATGATGATGATAAATGCGTACTGCGGTGATCATAAAGAAATCGTCATTGTTTTGCAATAAATAAAAAGGCGGCAAATTAACTTAATTGGAAGAATTGTCGAGAGCGATGAAAGAGTGCAATCGCAAAAAGCTGTAAGAGCTGTAGGTCGTATCGAGAGCGTTTGTAGTATATATATATATATAACCTTTTTTCGCGTGAACAAAGCTTCTTTTTAGCAACAAAGTAATAAAGATATGATACTTCTCACACAAGTAAACCAAGCAAAATAAGGTTAAATGTTTTTGATTTTGTTTGCTAAGGTAATCAACCGCCAGTTTTTTTTTTTTTTTTCCAATTTGTCACTTTAACTTTGCACAGAATACCTCGGATCTATGCAGAGCGCCCGCATCTGTTCGAAGGTCCGACCCATAGGCTCACCAGGGAACGGGCTCGGGGCTGGCCCGGGCCCGTGGCTTGAAGCGTGAGCCCGGCCCAGGCCCGAAGCCTTCCAAGTCTGAGCCTGGCCCGGGCCTGCTAGAAATCGTTTTACCCGGCCCTGCCCGACCCACGGGCCGGCAGTGCTCTATGCTAGAGGCTCTAACATAAGTTGCCTGTGGTAACCTTGATCAACTAGGTACCATGGCGAATGAGTGGGACGAAGAGAATGCGGCTTTCATTTTTTTCCTTGTTTGCTTTTACAATGGCATCGACCTGATATGATAATCGAAATGGCGCTTATAAATAATCTACGTTTTTCTTTAAAGAGTGCGTCGCCGCATGAGAGTTGAAGCTACAGCTGCCGTCGGCCACTCAGGAGCCCAATTGGGCGAATTGTGCAGAAGCACGTGACCGCATCCCGCGTGGGCTTGAGCGACTGAGCGTTTAAGGCCTGCGCCGTTTATTGCTCTTTGGATGCGCGGCGAGGCCTGGAGTGAATGGGCGGATTTCTGCTCGCGTCTCACGCGAACAACGTCGTGTGCTGTCTTTCGGAGCGCGTTGGTGGAAGGGGTTAAACAGTTTCCCCTTTCTCATCGCGAGCGCGTTCGCTAGAGGGAGAAGGCGAGCGGAATATGTTTTACTTCAGCAACCTTCGGTGGGATACTCCGTCATATGTCGTCGAGGGGGCATCGTGTTCGTCTGGATGCTTTGGCTTCGGAGGTGGTCCTACGGTATACGAAGTGATTTATGCTATGCGAGAGAGGGCCATAGCATTAGGCGCAAGTCCTATGAGGGCGGGGGGCGGGGTACTCAGCTCCAATTACAGTGGACGGATGGAGTGTGCGGCTATAGATACACGGATTCGCGAGAGCGTGATGAGTATTCGCGGTAATTATGCGAGGCGCATGGGATACTGCTCTCGTTTGCTGACGGCGTGAGGGTTTTCCTGGGCGATGTTCAACGGGACGAGCAGTGGCATCATCTGTGTAGCAGAGTTGGGGCTTGCGCCCGTCAAATGCGATATGTTGCGGTACGGTGGAATCGCGCGGCAGCGGCGATGCCACAATAGCCAGCGGGAGCCGACTGATGAAGCAGGCTCTATAGCTTATACCGGTGTCACAGGGCGCACTTTCGATCGCGATCAAGCCAGATCCGAATCGAAATTCTCGACCGCGATTGGCTCCCTCGCGCAGCTTGCGTAAATAGACCTATCGCGACCGAAAAATTCGATCCGGATCGGGCTTGATCGCGATCGAAAGTGCGCCGTGTGACGCCCGTATTAGAGATCGGTCGATGTTGCGCGTGGGGAAGCGCGAGTCCGCTGAACTTGGTCCTTCTTTCTCCAACTCCAACTCCAACTTCGTAGCCCGGAAATGTCTACCCCGACGGCACACGCATTCCAGAATCCCTCCGTGTGTCTGCGCTCTTCCTGGTTATACCTAACTCCGGTAGGAGAACTCTACCTCTGGAGGCTCACGGCTGGGGCGGCCGTTACCTCTTCCGTAACTTATCCCAGGTGCTCAGCATCTCTAAACGCGTTGTAAAGGGCCGAAACTTCGGCGCGTGCAGTGGATATGTACACAGGCTACAAGAGAGGAAATGCTTACAGGTGCCGGCGTAAGGACAGACCAGACCGCGGGCTGTAGCAGTTCATTGCGGACAAGTTCCACTGGCTACTTGTTCAGCTTCATCACGAAGAACCGCTGCAGCGCGCATTCATATGACTGTAATGCCGTGTGACAGACCGTGTGGTCAAAGCTTTTCTTTTTTCTCTTTTTCATTTTTACGTTTAACAAAGCACGCATACCTGTTTAACTGTGTTTCGGCTTCTGGCTTCGGATTTGACTGCCTCTGAGAAGCGCTTTTCGCCGTGCACACGAAAAATATTTTAGCGGCACTGGGTGCGCTTTAGGCGAGCAAGCAGTGTGTTTTCGTCAGAATTGCAATTCGAGGCTAACCGGCACCGCCAGCGTTGTGTGAAACTGTCGTAGTCGCGCCATTTGTTGGTGACGCACGATCAGAACTACAAGCAACCGAAAAAGAGGACAAGTGGGTCGCCTCTCTGATTTCCTGTCCGTCGCCGATTTACCAGCGCGATAGGTATTTGACCTCGAAGCTAAAACGTGCAGAAAGACGATGACGACAACGTCTTCACGTACAAGCACACACGAACTCAAAACTTGCGTCTCACTCTCCGCGCACACTTTCCTTGCCTCTCAAGTGTTTCCGCACACTTTTTTTTAGCACGCCCAAAATTATACGATCGCCTTGTATAGGCAGTGATACGTAACGCTAAATGATGCTGTATAATGTCAGATTCGCTTTTCGGAACTCTCAGTTCTGGCAGAAAAAAAAAAAAAAAAGACAGAGAAAGCTCGCCCGAGCGAGTCTTGGGGTTGACGTCTTTGTAACTTGTGCATTACGACAAAAGACGCGCTACAGATTTCAGTGACGGACGTGTCCAGCAGCCACCGTAGTGGACCTTGCAGAGAAAGCGGAACGTTTAGTCGGCGTTAAAAGGTGTCGAATCACAAGACACGACGTGCGTGACTTTGTAGAAAAACGCCGCAGCGGCTCAGTATACGATGAAAGACGCGCAGCGAATGTCGCAGCGAACCTCGCTTAGACACTCGTTCGGTCGCCTCCCATGTGCTTGCTGCTCGTTGTGAAGGCCGATGTAGCAACACACAAGGCAACCGAGCGAGCCGGGGTGATTGTCGAAACGTCGCGATGTCCTGTTCCCACGTGACCACAAACTGTGTCAGGGCATGACGTCATGGCAGCGTATCCTTGTGGGCAACGGAATAGAAACTGGCTGTAGAAAAGTCATTTTTAATTATTAAGAACGCTCTGAAGCTTGTCGGTATTTTTTATAGGGTTCAGGGGAGGTCTATGACCTTCGTTCAGTTTTTAAAAAAAATATGAGTAGTCGAGAATATTGTGTCAGTAGCCATTTTAAAAAACATCGGGGCAGCGTGAAATCGTGGTCAAATTGCTTTCCTCGGATTTGTGAGGACCGATTCTGTCCTCGTGCGTCTCTTTCATTGTGTGTACGTTCTTAGGGGCGTTCGAATAGTGGTTTTTGAGACCGAATCGAATACGAATCGAGTAGTGCCGGAAGCTAATCGAATATTAAATAGTTTTCGAATTGTTTTCGAATAATTAACAGCCGTTATCACAATTATATGAAACGATCTTTAGCTCCTAGTGTTCCTGAAGTTCACAAGCTTCTGTCATTACATAGTACATTATGAAGCGTTGTTTATTAAAAGCGCAAATAGAGCATTTGGAGCAAGAAAGCACTTTCTTCGCATGCACAGGACTCTTCAGAGAGTGCGAATGCTCGTTGTATAGCCTGTAAAGTATGGCTACCTACGCGGCATGGCCTGCTCCACTACGCAAGTTCCGATGTTTTATGTCTATAACGTTCGTGGGGGTGAAAATTTACCGTAGTTTTGCTCCATTTTTATGTTTAATTGGGTGCAGTTCACGTCTCGACATGTTCGAAAAGTATTTCCATTTACGAATAATGACTATACGATTTGACAATCCAAACGGACACGACACATTTCGATTGGTTATTCGAAAGTTTTGAATTTCGCACACCCCTATATGTTTTAGTTCGCGCTGCTATGACCTCAAGATTCTTTTCTTGTCGTCACTTCTTTGTGCTCAGGGCTTGACATATGTCAAGCCCTGAGCAAGTTGAATCGCACTTGTTATCGAAAAAAAAGAAGAAAAGAATGGGTCACAATTAGTCACTCAATGCCAAAAACGCAGTCAATTATCGTTACAAATGACACTTTCGAAAAAGCAGTCTACCAAATGACATCCAAAAGAAAGCGTGACTTTTGTATCGGATGCCGCGGTAGCTGTGACATTATCAAATAACATAAGTTTGGCGATCATTGCAAGGATCATTACGCACGGTATTGCCTCCCCATCTGCTTCTCTCAGTTTTTTAAGATCTTTTTTTTTTTGTTGTTGTTGCTTAGGAAAGTATGCGCACCTTGCGATAATGATTGCTTAACTGTATGCAACATGGTTTCTTTGTATGCAACCTTTATCTTCAAGAAACTGTCATATCTAAGCCTCTGCCGCATATGTGCTAATGGCGAGACGCACATTAGCATCAAGAAAATACTTCAGTGGTTGTTGCGCTAATTAACTAAAATATGCTGAGTATAAGATTTTCATAAATCTTAGTGCACGTCTTGTTATTGCAAAATTGAAGTCGAGGAGTAGTGAAGTCGTGTCTTTCTAGCAGAAATTCTAAGACTATAGCACCACTCTCGAGATATCCACTCCCAATATCTGCTAAAAAAAAAAAAAAATGCCTTGGCGTTCCAGTTATGATCGTCCCGAACTGTAAGATGCACGATTTTTGAATAATGTTAACTGGAACGCCAAATTATTTCGTTGCACGTTTAAAGTCGCGTATTTCGAAAGTGGTGCTACTTAGCAGACACGACTTTACTGATGTTGTTCAACATGTGTCCTAAAGTTAGTTTATGACCAGTTAATTAGCCTATCTTAGTTAATGAGGAAGTTATAGCTGAACATTTTCTTGCTCCTTGTGTCCGCCTAGACACGATAGAGGCTCCGATAGGACAGTTTCTTTAAAGAAGGAAAGTATTCCGCCTAAATAGAAACAGCTCGTATATTCGAATGCGCAGACTGTGTTGGCATCGCCGCGAGCACCTCGAGTACAATGCGACACTCGCGTGTTTGCTTGCTGTGTGCTTCTAGAACTTGTGCTGGCTATTCGTGGGGCTCGATAGAGTTACTCAATCTTGCGGTAGGGTCGATTTGTTTTATATTTACTTTGCCCGCACGAATGGCATGTGGCCGCGGATACCACTTCCCCCTACGCTTGGAGCAAATTGGCGTATCTGGATTTCAGATCTGAAACGTTGAGCCTACACGAGTAATTTCCCCCACTTGTGTTTCTTTTTTTGAGGAGCTGCGTCGCTGGTTAGCCGCCATTGCTGCATCTTGCGGCGCTCGATGGGGCTGTGCACGTCGACATGGCGAGGCGCTCATTTCATTGTCTGTCAAAGTGGACATCTTACGATGGGCAGCGCAGTGATGAGACTCAGTAGAGTGTTTTAGTTGAGCGTGTTTACGCTCCGCTAAGCAGTTAAGCGGAGCGGAAGCGCGAATGCGCATGCGCCGTCCGCTTAGCCGTAAGCGGGATAGCGGAGCGAGGAACACGGTCCGCTTAGAAGCTGCCTGAGCGGAGCGTGCCGCGCAGCACTTTGGCTAGCGTTGGCGTCAGAACGGATTGGATTGGTTGCCGAAAGCAAGCGCGCTGGCTAACACGTGGCGTTCCCAAAGACTGCGCTTTATTTTCCATTGGATAAAATGGACCGGTAACGCATTACAAGCGCACGTCTAGATACTTCATGGAGAAACAAGTTATATATATACATATATACGTTTTACGGTATAAGAGTGATCATAAAGTGTTTTTATTTTCTTTCATTACCCTGAATTCAGCCACGGGGCGCTGCAACTACGAAAGGTCCGCTCCACTACGCTAAACGTGCAACTAAAACGTGAAAATCGCCCGCCGCTCCGCTGCGGCTTAGCGGGGCCGCTCGGAGCGGAGCGTACCGTAAAGACGCTCAACTAAAACACTCTAGTGACAGAAGTCGGGTATATACCACGTGATTTCCGAGATCCGGCAGCGTTTGACGAGCGTGGAAGCCGCGCCGATCCGCAGTTGTTGCTGGCAGGCGGGCGCGCGATTTGGGAATTCACTGCTGATGTCGTCCCCGTGACGAAACTACGCCCGACGTCGCGCGCGTGCGACGGCGGTCGCTTGTCCCACGTGATCCCCATCTTCATTGTCTACGATCCTGCAATCTTCTCCAGCCTTATCCTCCGTAAAACTGCACGGTTTTAATAAGGTGCAGCTGTATATACTATCGACGTGTTCGCGAGCATGCGCGATAAATTCATAGAGGACAGATAGAAAACCAAGAAAGTACTTCCATGCGAGTAGGACATCTTGTGGGCCGCGCGGCGCGATGACGCAATTTCTTTGAAGCGCCTTGCTTACTTTTCAGCAACGTCATGTGTTGAGCAACATTTCAGCCGAGAATGAGACGGGCTCCGCGCGCCCTTATTGACCTATAGTTGAGTTTGGCTGGCAGTTGAGGACAGTGAAGGGCTCGTAGCTTAAGTGCTTCTCCGCGAATTCGGAAACTGTAGGGCTTAAACTTGGGTGGCGCGGCACATTCCTTTGATCCCTTTGCGCCGTCAAGAAGTAAAAAGTAAACACGGAGAAGCCGGACCTACATTTAGAAAGATACCCGACGGGCTAAAGACACTTGTAAGAGAAATGGTACGGAACTTAAAAAAAGAAAAAAAAAATGGCGAGAAACTTCGGTGAGGATTTGAGGTTCGACAAAAAAACTAGTCAGCCGCTAGAATAAGAACAAGCGTAGTTCAAATCGTCTCTCCAGTGGAAGTGGATTTCATCTTAATTGAATTGTGAGTTTTTACGTGCCATAACCACGATCTGCATGATCATGACGCACGCCGTATAGTGGAGGGAGTCCGAATAAATTTTGACCGCCTATGGGGGTTATTTAACGCGCACCCAATGCATCGTACACGGGCGTTTTTGCATTTCGCTCTCATCGAAATGCGGCCGCCGCGGCCGGGATTTGTCCCACGACCTCGTGCTTAGCAGCGCAATGCCAAAGCCACTAAGCGACCACGGTGGGTCAGAAGTTGATTGGTGACTCGTCGATATGAGAAGGTCGCAATGACGTTGCGCTGGTGAGGTCGTAGGTTCACTCTCGCTAGCGGCGACCGCATTTCGGTGGAGACGAAATGCGAGAAACGCTCGTGTACTTAGGTTTAGGCACACTTAGTTGACCCTTTTCGCGGAGCAGTTTGTTCTAGAGAAACTAGACGGCGCTTTCTGCGGCGCGCCGCACGTAGCGTCAGCGACATGTAGTGCACGAATGCGAAGCCATTATCACTTCTACCTTGCTTCTGTGCGATCAGCTGTCGGAAACGCAACTAAGTTTTCATTAACGCGCTGTGCTCCAATCTTGCTGGATTGAATCATGTGGATTGAAGATGTGTGCAGTAGTTGGCTGCAAAAATAGTGACTGGCATATTAAGGAATGGAATGAATCTGTGTAGCCAAGTTCGCGAACCGCTGGTGCAAGTGTCCGTACGTGGTACCGGCACTTTGAGATGTACGGCTTCCTTCGAGGATACAGAAATTTGCTCGGGCGCCAACGTTGTATCGCTAACCTTCAAAGAAAGGGCGTCAGCCCCGGAACGTCGGCAAGAGTGAATACCGCTCGTTGAACAATGAAAAAGGGAGTAGCGCTGCTTCCTGTCATAGTAAGTTTCGCGCGCAGTTTTTACGCACATCTAGCCCTACTGGCACAGAAACTTCTGCCGGCTCCGTCGCCAAGGTGTCACGAATAAGTGAATGGGCGCACACTTGGAATATATGCGCGCTATATACGCACAATAAATGACGGACTACACCGATAGCGCACGAATGGTCGAAGCTGAATGTTTCGCGACGGTCCACAATAGTAAGCGAGTTACTAGGAATAATAAATCTTTGCTACAATGTATTACAATGTACAAGATAGCTGTGTATGAAGCTTTGTGCACAGCAAGAACAAATCTTTCAAAACTGAGCACACCCGCGATCGATAAGGCAGAAAATAATCAGTGATCGCATTGAGGAACTTCACTGAATGAGAAACATGTCAAGCTGCTGCTTCAATATAATTTCCAAATAAAGAACGGAGAGCAAAACGCACTAATCTTGACTCAATTTATGATCGAAAAGTTTGGATATCTTGGAATACATACTTAGCCCACTTTTAGAGCAAGCACCATATACGCAGCTCTCGCTGTTCGGACATATAGCTTAATCAGCTCCGAAAACGTTTTTGCATGCTCTCTGTAGCTGTGACCTAAGCTTCGTGTCGTCTACCCAGTCATTCTTTACGATATCTCCCGAAACGGAGGTTTGCTAAGTTGCACCGGCATCATACACACCCATTGTAAGCACGGAGGCAACCGAGGCAGCTGAGGCAAGCAATGGACCCGTCACCACGTGATCAAACATGACAGCGCCCACGGGATCGTCGCGAAAAGGGTCAGTAATGCACCTCAGGTGGTCAGAATTGATACGGAGTCTCCCACTATGGTGTGCCTCAAGATAATGTTGTTCTGGCGCTTGATAACGCCCAGAATTTAAATAATGTTAATTACTGGTCGATTTGGAGAGAGAGAGAGAGAGAGAGAGAGAGAGAGAGAGAGAGAGAGTGAGAGACAGAGAGAGAGAGGGAGGAAAAACATTAACGGTATCTATAGTCGGGTACAACTTTAGAAAAAGGGAGAGGCCCCGCCCAGATGACTTAAGCGCGACAGCCGATTGCCTCCGCGACTAAAATAGTCCGGCTCAAAAAACCGTGCTTCTAAAGCGCGCAGCTAGTTCTCGGTATAAACGCAGACTTCCGTATTTTGGTGACTGGTTTGGTAGAGCTCTCGTGATTTGAATGCTACAGCACGTCGGATCGCGAGAGAAAAATAACGCCGTGCCTTCAACAACGTTGCGCGTCGTCTGCTTTTTAGATTCATCACAAGGCACAAGAGAAGAAAGAGCAGCTCTGCATGGCTTTTGCGTTGGTTTACTTGTACACGAAGCATTTACTACTCGTTTTCCGAGCATAAGGAATCAGTTCCTATTTAACAAGTACTTCAAAACACCATGGAACAAACATGCAGGATGTTTGTTTGTAGCGGTATGCCGCCGCGGGATCCTGTTTTCAGAGGAAGCGTAGCGCAGCGTCAGCGATGCTCGCTGCAATTTTTCGTCGCTAGATTACGGCTTAGAATAAACGCATGCAGCACGAATGGTGCATCGTGTGCTCGCGATAATATTTCCGGCTTGGTAGACCACCACGAACAGTTCGGGAATTCACTCTGACCAGGGACAGACGCGCACGACTGACGTGATTCGGCCCAGCCCGAAGCGCTGGCGGCCATCTTCTCCATTGGTGGGGTCACCGGCCGTCCGGCTCATGACGTCAGTCTAGGGTGCGCGCCCATTGGTGGAGGCTCGTGTGCATCCGCCTCGGAGGAGTAAACGCCCCTTTTTTCTGAATTTGTGCGCGACTATAGGCTGTTGATTTTGCAACCCCCCCCAAAAAAAAGAAAGAGGGAGAGAAAGCGCAGAGTGTAGCTCATTCATTCGCATGCAAGGTGTTGCGTGTCCACAGTTTCGGGCACTGGGGTGTCGTCGCCTTCACGTATACTGCAGAAGAGCTCGTGTGGCTTTCTGTGCTGGTGAGCTGTGAGGCCAGGCTTCCAAGACTTTTCTATCTGTAAAAGGCCGATCGTACAGTCTACTCAAGGCACATTGAAGAGTCTGGCGTTGTTTGTCGAAGCGTGAACAGCGGCACATGAGATGATAAATGGTCCCTTCACATCTGCACTTAGCGCACATAGGTTAGTCAGCCATTCCAGGGCGATAACTACTGCATGAGTTAGTGCGGGCTACTCCGACGCTGTAATATTTGGGGTCGGACATTAAATAGATGATAGCTGGCCCATGCCGTCAACCAACTTATCCACGCGGAGGACGTTGTTGAAGGGGGAGACTTGTCCTCATCGAGAACGAGGAATATGGGATTTATTTACAGCATTAACATGAGAACGTTACAGTTCATCAGTCTAACATTGCTGAAAGAGGAAGGCACCCTCAGGAGCCGCCAACGGCTCCTTAAATACATTCTGTCCTCCCTAGATCCCTAGGTGAGGGAAAACCGCCGTTCGACCAAATGGAGCGTCCAAAGTCATCGTAGCCGACCCGCCTTTGAGGGGTAGGGTTTGCGCACTCACTTCCGCACAGGTTTCACTGACCACAGCGAGGTGAGAGAGTTCTCACAGACACGGGTCCTGCCCCGAGCAGGCGCCTCTTCATCCCAGTGTTGATCCTGCAGACAATGGCCGCCGTGTCTGTCCATGACTTCTAAGCCCCGTGAGACGGCCGCAAGACATCTTCTCCCAGGATTTCCACCGCTTCTGCCGGCGACGGCGAATCCACTAACAATACTTGGTCCGCCGACCGCGTTTAGTCATAGCGGCGCCGAGGGGGTGTTGATGCGGCACATCGTCGCCCCTACAATACGAGTCGCCGCAGCAGGTGGGGAAGGGTTCCATGTTTTTTTTTTTTTTTTGGCTTCTAGCGCGAAGTGAAACACGGACACAGAAAGGAGCAGACAGGACGAGCCATCCCATAGTCGCTTCTCGGAAGCTCGCCACCTCCGCAGCTGCAGCTAGCTGGGAAAATTTTGTAGGTCGGTACCCTTGCAGGCCGTTCGTAACAACGCACAGCCGACACGGCAGTGTTGCATCACGTCGTCAAAGATTTGTTGGTAACTTCAGTTATAATGATGAATCCAGGCTGTATTAGCGACGGTTGGAGTCTGCCGAGTATTCCACTGACACAACGTTATGTTATGCGCGAGAGGGCGAAGCTCTCTTGTAGTGTTTATACTCTTGACAATGGTATAAGGAGTATCGGTGCTCCCGCGCGGGCACATCGGGCAACGTCGTCGGCGAGGTGGTTACCAGCGAGCCAGTGAGAGTATGTCATGTCCTCTATGAGCAACGAAATGCCAAATTTCGTCGATTTGGGAAACCTATCGGTGGTAATTTCCACGTCGCATTCTTCGCATGCTTTGAAGGGCTGCCTTAATATATAGAGTAGCAGAATATTGCCAATTTGCAAGGTGGTTCTTTTTTCTTTTCAATATATTCAACAGCAGCGCGGAGAGCGGCAAGTTCAGAATCCGTAGATGTCGTGAGGTGTGGAGCCCTGACCTTGACTACGGCCGATCGAGGTTGAATAACAAAGGCGCCCGTCGAGCTTTCCAAGATCGAAACCGTCTGTGCAAGCATGAATTCGCGGTTCGCGTGCGAATTATGTAAAAGCTGCAATGTAATCTGCTTGAGAGCTGCAGAGGACAGGATAGCTTTCTTCGCAATTCCTGGATCTGCAAGGTACATAGGAGGAGTATAACTAGAAGCAGCGTGAAGACGACGAGGACAGGAATCGAAAAACAAACACAGGATGAGCACTGTTATGTTTGTTTTCGATTCCCGTCCTCGTTTTCTTCGCGCTTCTTGAAGTTATAGTCAAGATGAACCAACTAGCCCAAATGAAGTTGTTGCTACACGGGAGACCTTTTTTTCAGGCACCCTGAAAGAGATGGCGTTCTTGTTGAGGACAAGAATGTCAGTTACATAGAGTGCTGCATGGTTAGTCTGCCTTGCTTCTCGTCTCTGGCAAGCGAGCAAGATCGTGGTGAGGAAATCTAGATATGTGGCTAACATAGGCCGAGAATGTGTCGACAGCTACATATGTTGTTATTAGGTGATCTCCATGCCGGTGGCAATCGTTGTTGCAGTTGATGCACACCAAGGTAGCCCTAGCCATGTTCGAAGGGCATGACACTGACTGCTCTGTAGGACGTGGATGTTAGTTTTGCCATCATTGAATAGCACTGGCGCCCTATATATAGCAAGCGTACTATATAGGATACTTGGGAAGAGCGTCCCGCATTGTTAAGACATATATTTCAAAGATGTGTTCCACGTTTTGCTAGCGAGAAACCGTATAGTATGCGGGCGATAGATTCAAGCATCTCCTACGAATATGAGATCTCAGGGAGTGAGGGGGGTGGCTCTACGAAAGCTCTCTGTCGATAATAACGTCTAGGAATCGGTGAGATTTTGCATTTAAAATCTTTTTGTGGTCAGTGGAAACGGGACACCAAGTTGTGGGCTTGCCGGTAAAGGGAGGCGCTCATCTCCGCCGAAATGCTGAGGTCTTTAGCACAGAAGCATATATGTCAATAATACACATTCGTTGAATCAAGATAATGTGTCGAGTGTAAGAGTGTCTTAGAATACGATGGTTAGAATCTCAGTGGCCGCGAGGGGTGTGTTTTGCTTCTTTGCTTGGCACAGCAGGAACCGCGTATTCCCCTGTATACGCGCACGCTGTTCCATTCAAATAAGTTTTAACAGCGGAGCTGTCTAAGCTTTTAGTTCCGCCGTGGAGCGTTACCAGAAAACTCAACCCAGATGTGCGCCGCCTCGCGTTGCCTAGCTACTATATGCGAGAGCACGGAGCCACGTAACCACCTCGCACCCCACGCGCGTAGGGCGGAGTCGTAGCGTCACAGGCGAGTAAAAGCTCGGAACAGCCGGCGCGGCGACACACCTCTCGCCTTCTCTCACCGTGCGTACGTGCTGCTGCCACTAAAGGCCGAAGAAAGTCCGAACGCCCGAAGAAGGACGCCCGAGGAAGAGCGCCGTTCCGCTAAGCGAGAAGCGATGCGTCGCCGCTGAGCTGATCCGGAACACCGCGCCGATGCTGCGGCTGAGGAGAGACGACGCCTAGTCGAGGATCCCGAGTTTCAGACCAGGGAGCGCGAGAGTCGGCGCCTGAACGCTCGACGTCGCCGAGAAAGCGATCATGGTCTGCAACTGCTCGAAAACTTCCAGCGTCAAGCCCGCCGAGACAACAACTTAGCAAAACCTAACATAACCTCGGAAAACCTAGAAACAACTCTTAGCCAAGCCTACCTTAACCTCGCAAGACCTAGAAACAATGTAGCCAAGCCTACTAACACCTTAGCAAAACATAGCATAAACTCGCCAAACCTACAAACAACTTAGGCAAGCCACGTAAAAGCTAGGTGATCACTAGCTCCGCTGTTGACTCCAGCCTTGAACCACTAGTGCAAACTGCCGAAGTTTTCTTTTCCTTTTCTTTCGTATACGAATCACAATGTCTTCCACTCTTGAGGATGGGGGAGACACTTCGTTCGTATTCAAGCGCTTCTCCCAGCTTAAATTTCGGACGAAGGTCCGGCCCGCATGCGGATTGATTTTTCATTAATGGTCACCCGTGTTGGACGTCACGTCGACCACTTTATTTCGCATAATGTATCTGAGAACCGTTGAAGTTACACGCTCTTGAATAATAACGAGGTAGCATCTATATTTCATCCAAAGTTTGCTAGCGCTGTAGCTTTCAAAGCTGGCAAGGCACGAAAGTGATTGGGTATTGATCGCGAAAATGCGAACCTGTGGGCCTCGGATGTTCATGGACTGTTTCAGGAATGAATGAATTCACAACTGAATGCAGGGTGACCGGTCACATTCTTTTCCTTTGGGGATACAAGTATGTAATGGAAAACACACAGAGCAGAATACGGGACAAACAGGAAAACAAGATGGTACTCTGCAATTTGCAAACATCTATTATTTTTTATAGCGCACAATGGATCTAAGTTACGTTCAACGTGGTCTTGTCTGTGCCTAGAACTAGTGGCTTTTTTTTTTTTACTTTGATCTGCAGCTTTTGTGTGTGGTCAAGAGGACAATAGCTTAGTGTGTGTCTTTGTGTTGTGTAAAAAGATGCGTCTCTTGCTGGTGCGTACGACCGTGACCGTGTTACTGCTAAGATAACTGGCGCGATGCTATCATCCGAACATCAACTTTGCAAAAACGCCCGTGTCCCGCGTCTTATATATGGGCTCGTTAAAGATTGCCTGCTGGTCAAAAAAAAAAAAAACTGTCTCGTATCAAATCGTGGTTTTGGCACGTAAAACCCCAGAATTCAATACAGTTGGCATGTTGTGTGTGCGCGCGCGCGTGTGTGTCTGTCTCCCTGTGTGTGTTTGTACTACCGGTGCTTCGCTTCTAGCGAGGACATGGAACTAGGATTCACCCATCGAATGATTCGTGTAGCTTTCCAGTATCAGTTTCGTAAATATTTGGTCTCGCTGCGCCCCCTGCTCAATATGTGCAACAACAAACGCAGGACATTTCGCCGCATGTTCCGGCAGTGCCGTTTTTTAATCTTTTTTCTTCCACTGCTCTTGTAGGCCCCCGTGTGTTTGAATATTCCACCCGCATGTGTGACGAAACGGTAGTGTTGTTCGCGTGTCCTAACAGAAATACCCTTCGAAATGTAAGCACGCCTGAACGTTATAGTTTGTCGAAGTAACGTGTTTGCGCTACCATCCGAAACTCTTCTGGAACAAACTGTTATGGGGCAGTGTTATTCGGGCTATATGTTTTGTTTGAAGGATCGCTGTCCCTGTGTTTTCTCGGCTGTGTCACGTTATTCGGTGGAAGCGCACGTGGGGAAAATGCCATGAGTTGTCTTCTTTTTTTTTTTCTTAAAAGTGGTGATTTCGGGGAATTAATAAATTCTTCAGCGGGGATTTTCTCACGCGGGCAGTATTGCAGTTGCGTCGCTTGAAGCCACCAGGTCGAGGTATCGCATTCTGCAGTCCCAGTTAGCTTCTTCATCTCTGCTCTGCACATGCCAAGACTTTGTTAGCACACTACAAATAAAAATGGACGCTGAAGTTAAAATAAATAAAGCCGTATTAGTAGGTTAGGATTCTACAATGCCCTCCCCAAATAAAAGAAAGAGGGGAAAAAAAAGCAGATACGTGCGAATATTTACTGTTTTGAATACGTCTTGATGCTTGATTCGGAGGTTATTTAAGGTGTCCTACAACTTTGTTATTGATATGTTTGCGATTCAAGTAATAATGAAAAAGTTTTCTAATTAAAAGTAATTAAGTAATACTTCGTGATGAAAAAAATACTGGCCGTAAGTACATACAACTACGGCTACTATGCAATCGGTACGATTTCTTTAGAGCTCTTGGGTATTTTAGAAATCTTAGTCCAAGTTAGCTGGGACACCCTAAATATTGTGAGGATTGGGAGATCAATCCCACTGCTCGTAACCAGTTGTCAAGGTTGGAGTCGGGCATGAATTAGATGGTAGCTGGCCCATGCTGTCGTCCAACTTATCCACGCTGAGGACGTTGTTGAAGGGAATGACTGCTTCTCATCGAGAACGAGGAATATGGGTTTATTAACAGTATCTACATAAGGACGTTGCAGTTCATCAGTCTAGCATGACTGCGAGAGAAAGTACACTGAGCAGCCGCACAACAGCGGTTTATAAACAATCGGTTCTCCCTCGATCCCTAGGTGAGAGAAAGGTTCGACCAGTCATAGTAGACGAGCCGCCTCTCTGCGCCAGCATAGTAGACGAGCCGCCTCTCTGCGGGAGGGCTTACACACACACACTTCCGCACAGGTTCACAGACCCCACCGAGGTCAGAGAGTCTTCGCAGAACTCGGGGCTTACGTCAGGAAAGGCGCATCTTATTCCCCGAGCTGACCCCCGCAGTGTGGCCGCCGGTTCTCCAATGTCTTGCGTGCTGAAAGGCGCGTGGGACGTTGCCGCCAAATACGTTCCCTCTGGAACTACCCCGCTCGCGGCAGACCAGGTCGGCGGTGGCGTGTTCAGTCACAAAGCCTGGTTCGTCGAACTCATCTCGACAATCCCGTTACGCAGAGTGGCGGACACGGCGCATTGTCCGGCGCACACAGTAAACTTAGTGACGCCGTTTGGCTAGAGAGTGACGGTAGTTTTCCAGGAAAACTCGACGCCGCTCTCGCACCTGGCTGGCAAAACTTGCACCTCAGCAGGCCGTTCTTAATATATGTATCGATAACGATGAGATTGCATTGCACTCTAAAGGCGCCAAAGGGTGTTATATGACACGTTTAGATAACTTTTACTGCGTCACACCCGCGGTCCAAGTATATGAGAAGATACTTTGAAATCCTTGACGTCACACTGATGCAGTGGCGCTGATGTTTTCCGCGCGAAATTCGTTAAATCAAAGTTACCCCTTCACTTCCGCTACTCTAGTAATCGGCTCGTTTTCGCGAAATGAGCGAAAATAGAATTATCGGTGCAACTGATTGTTTTTCTTCCTTCCAAGTTGTTGCGTCTCCGTTGACACTGGCACATCGTTGACAGCATAATTAGTAACATGATTTTAATGGTGTAGTTTCGCAGGTTTCGTCGCAGCACAGCACCGTTGCGGCGACGTGCGTAGCGTATTGGTAGTTGTGATTAGTAATAAAGAAATAAGCCGGTGTCAGATGTTAGATGACTCTTTCTTTTTTTGTGTCATGGGGGCAGGCCGACTTTCACTGGCTGGAGCTCATTCCTTGCAGCGGCCACGATCCGGTCTTGCCCGAAGAGTCCTGGTGTTGACTGGAAAGTGGTTTGGATGTAACACTGATTCAGTGCCCTGGTTCGCGTCGGCCGGCAGCGGCGGACGGTGCAACCGCGAGGAATCACGTGCGAGCTGGTTGTATCTAAACACGGCGCATCCAGGGTGGCGGCGTCTACACGCCAACGAGAGTTTGCGTGAAAAATCCACGGCGACACACGCGTCACGTTCGGCTCTCGTAGCAAGCTTGTTCGCCGGAGGCTCGAAAGGGCGCGGTCGACTCGCTAATGGGGAGCGACGGGGGCACATCTGCGAGCGCGTGAAGCGTGTAATGCCCACACAACAGCAAGTGTTGGCCTCTTGTACCAGCAGTTCCTAACCGTAAGTGATCTGGAAGCCTATGCGCTACTACGACTTGTTTTTGCCACGGCTGCCCATCGGGAACGAGGATGAAACGAGAAAAGAAAAAGAAACCCGCGGATATTGCGCTCGGGCGTAAATTCGACACCCTAAATACTCTCTCCCCCAATGTTGCCCTCGTGTGACCTCAGAGTGCAATGTATCGCCACACACGACCACTTTGCTGTACTATAGCCGCTCGATGCAACTGTGCCTTTTCATCGAGCGGCCATGGCACGGCCGTGTTTGAGGGGGGGGTTGGTCGTGACCCGTTCCGCCGCCATGCAATGACGAAATCTTAGTTTTCCATATCTCGATCGTTATGTTCGTACATCCCATAAATGCGAGCGTGTTCTTTTTTTTTTTTTTTTTTTTTTTATCCGGTGTCGAAATATATATTTGAGGAAACGTGGCACGACTCACTGCGCAATAGGTAGACCATCTCATTATTCCTTAATTACGGTGGCTCACACGACTCGCCACGGTAGCCCAGTGGCAAGGGCGTTGTGCTGCACTATAAAAATAATTACACCCTTAAAATGCGTAACAGCGTGTGAGTTGTAGACTGATTTACACAAAGTGTATTCGCTTTTCAGGGTGTAAATTATATTACGGTGTGCCGCGTTCGAGGTCGCGAGCTCGATCCCTGCCGCTGCGGCCGCGTTGCGATGGTGGGCGATATGCAGGAAAACGTTCGTGTACTTGTATTTGGTTGCACGCTAAAGAACGCTAGGTAGTTAAAATGAATCCAGTGGCCAATACGGCGTACCTTAGATCGTGGTTTCGGCTCTCTTAAATCCCTCCTGACTGCCCCCCCCCCCCCCCCCCCAATTTTTTTTAACGATGCATGGCTCACTAGCTAATCCACAAGGCATCCTACCGCCCTGCTTTCGAGGAAGTCTTCAGCGTCTTGGAATAAAATTAAGTAAATTTTCGACACGTTTGTCAGTTGTCCATCGTAATTCGCGACTGCAGTGGATTACGCTTCTATGCGATCGCAAAACGCCCACTTGTACCGTGAGACGAGCTTTGGCGTGCCAGGAGTTAACGCACGTAAACTATAGGACTCGGGAATAAACGTTTAGTCTTCCTATTAATCCACCTAAAGTTGCACTCGCGACTTATTCTTTTGATCGCGATTAGTCGCTTCAGCTCGCACGACCTCTCAAAATCGCCGCACATAACGCTGTTATTCTAAAAACGGTGACGCCTCTCCCGGCAGAATCAACGTTAATCGAGCACGTCTTATTGTGTGCAGACGGCAGGACTGTTAAATGATGAGCAATGGAACTCTCCACTCCCAGGGGGGCTCTTTGCCTCCGATGATGGACCTGTGATTGCGTTTGACTGAGTTCGACACTGTTGAATGCCCATTTGTGCGCAGTGTTGCTCGTGTAATTAAAGACAACTGTCTATTCAAATAGCACAGTTCTATTTTTTTTTCTTTCATTATTCAGAGCGCATGTATCGTGACCTATCACCGGTCTTGATTTTCTTTTCCCCCCCTCATGTACGTAAGCTGACAAATAGGATTGATCGATTAATTAACCGATTTACAAGTGCCGCTTAATCCGGTTAATTTTTTTTTAATCGGCGCTCAGCCCTGCTGTAAACGAAAGGCGGGCGGTGACGCCACTCTGATGCTCTCGCACTGGGTCGCTCCTTGACGTCATATATTTTTGTTAGCCTCGTCTGCACGGATCTGTATAATTAATTGGTCAGCGGTGGAAGGGAAACTAAAATTGCTTTGTAAAAAAACCACTAAACCTTGCATAACTCAATCTGTTTTTCCGCGCACGCACGCACGCACGCACGCGCGCGCGCACACACACGCACACACACACACGCACGCACGCACGCACGCTCGAAGTGGGTGAAAATGATCTGAAATTCCTGACGTACTCACTTGCACTGAGGCGTTGAAGTTTCTGGCGCTGATGTTTCGACGCGAGATTAAAAGAAATAAAGAAGGAAAAAAAATTTTCTCATCATGAACCTCCGTTTCCCGCCAAACGAATGAGAATGCGGTTCCGAAGAATACATTAGCAGCGTAGACTAGGGATTTAGTGTATAGCGATCTATAGTGTCTCTTTATTTGTACATTTACTCGAGTCTTTCGTAAAGAGGTATACATTTGAATTAGCTGCTTCGAGGCTTGTGAATATTTCCTATAGGGAAGCCTAAAACCTCGAATGTGTGCTGCGCTGTCCTCTTTGTCGCTACAACCCGGAGAGCAGCAGCTGTCCGTTAACAAGATCTGTACTAAAGGAGAATTTACACCGTAAAAAATGTTTACATCCTTTGGGGCTTATCTTGTCACCAAAGAATAATCGTCATTTGCCTTGCTTGCGTTTCCTCTCTTGAAAACTCGGCGCTCGCTACTTTCCTGTCGGCAATGCTGCGTCAAGCTGATAAGGCGCAACCCGTTCGTGACTAGGAAGTATCGGGCTCCCATTGTTAAAGAAAGGAAACGCGGGCAAGACAGATGGCGATTATTGTTTGGGGAACAATTACAACCCAAAGGGTGTAAACTTTTTTTAGAGTGTACGCTCAAGCCGCGCGCCGCACCGCCCGCTTCACCGCACGCGTGCGGTCGTGCGAGAAACTGCACACGTTGTGCACACACCGGGGCACAAATTTTGGTTTACGCTGCAATACGGACTCAGTGCAAACCTAAATTCGTTCTCAAGCATTCGACATGTGCGATTTTCATTTTTTTCACACGACCGCACGCGTGCGGTATACGTGCGGCCTGCGGCGCCGGGCGTTTGTGTGCGTTTGTGTGCGGGCCGCCCCACCCGCTGTGCCATCGCGTGCAGACGCCCGATTCGACGCGGACGTGCCGTGCACCAGTCAAAAAGCGACTGCTGTCGCTTTCGTGGCATTACGCAAGCACGCGCCCGCCCACGTCAAGCCGCACCGGTTCGCCTGAAGTTTGCCTCACGAGCTGCTATTGTAGTGCCGCCCTGTTTCAGCCGAATATCGATCGAAACGAGATTGGCTAGTTCAGCGTTGCCAGCAGCGTTTTCGAATTTTGCGTTATATCCATGAGAAAACGTTATGCTCTGTGTAATTTGTTGTTGTTAAAACGGGCCACTGAAGGGCCGGTTATCCAAAACACCAAAATATGCCCCTTTGTCCCTGAAATGACGAAGGAGAAAAAAGTGAGATAGAAAAAGAAATAGTCTGAAAAAAGAAAGCAACGTGGGAAAGGAAAAATGTCGCATAAATAAAATAGCAGTCCTAGGCTATTCTGTCGGCATAGTTGGTGTGCTGTGTATCGCCATGACATGAATGTTTTTATGATGATTTTTTTTTATTCGTTAGTGGATTTTTCTTCTTTTTCTTGTCTTTGTCCTCCTTGACTACTTCGCGTAGATAAACGCACTCATGCACTTTTTCAAGAGACTGACATGCCATTCGCGAACTCCTGTTGACTTTCCAGGCTATTGAGCTACATTAAAGGCGCCATGACGTCAAATTTTCGAGCTTGAATTATGCACTACAAACCGCACGCGTCCCACGGCAAGCTGGCAAAATTTGAACCCGTTCTGTGCAGCAAAAAACAAACAAACTTGTATTTGTATTTTTTTAATGATCCAATTGAGACGTAAAACAGTCTGGCGACAGTCAGTAGTGATGCAACGAATCCCCGGAAATGGCTCCCTCTGGCAACAGAAGCCGATCTCGGTGGCCGTGCGTTCGTGAATGGCACACACCGAAAGTGATTGCAGGAGCTGGAAAAACGTCAAGGCCGCCATGCGTCGTGTTGTTTTTGCACCTGTGTCTCGGCGGTTTGCTGGTGCGTTTTATCGCGCGAGTTAAGCTTATTGCGCGCCGTTAAGAACGGCCTGCGCGGCGAGCTCGTCCGACAGCTCCGACAGCGCACAATTCTACGGCGACACCCTTGCTGCGTCGCTGGGTGCCGGAGTATGCGAAGCAGGACGTCCTATGCGGCCTAGAACTGCTTCAGAAGAAACTACACAGCGACGACCTCCTCATTTCCTGACCTCACGCAGTCCATGCAGAAATGGCGGTCGCTGTCTTCGCGAGGGGTTCTGAGGTGGCGATTTCCGATTGAAATTTCCGTTTAAAAATGTGCATTGAGAGCTCCGTCTTCTTGTGTTGTATAGTCATATTAATTGTGCCCTCTACTCTCAGTCACAAGGCTCAACTGAGAACAGTCGGACGACACTGTCATATGGCACGTGCCTTTAAGTTTTTCAAACTGTTCTGCTTTTTAGTGAAGACCTCCCTTTCAAGTGTTATGTCGCTGGCCCTGAGGGTACATATTAAATAAATAAATAAGAGTGCACTTCCGCTGGCGGCGTCGCGCAAGAGCTGTTGCGTTTATCTCGTGTCGCGCAGCGCGCGATTTTGCGCGCTGTGCACGAGAACACCTGACTAGCGGTATACGTCAGTGCTACACGAACACTGAGGCAGACACAAGCGGACCACAAAGCATGATCGCGCCCTGGAACACCGTAGAAAACTACATAGTTTCGGTTTCCGCGCGCGCGCGCCTGCACGACGTGGGAAGAAGCAGACGTAACGGGAGTACTGCGGTGCAGGGTAAGACAAAAACGCGCAGACATTCTGTTTGTGTGTCTTATTATTTCTCTAAACTTTAATTCGCCTATTGAAGCAACAGATTACACAAATGACAGACGTTGCCTCGAATAATTCTCGAAGTCACGTGTCACTGTGAGCGACGTCACAGCAAAGACACACGTACGTAGGCGCACTTGCACATATACGTCAACCCTCCGGCATGGAGCGCGGCGCCCGCGAGGAGAAGGACAAGCGGCGTTCCGTTTGACATTTCGGGTCTTTCCGCGGCGCGTAGTGACGTAATGCTTAGCATACACGATCGTTGGCGCGCATTGTATGCATGGTGCTCGTCATCTCAGAATGGCCAGATCTGGTGAGGGGCCCTCTAAATGATTGAAGCCTTTAGCGCACAACAAGACGAGGACGAGAAGTGGACGTGAAACACAAGAGCGCTGACTTGCAACGACGTGCTTCGAAATAAACTCTTGTGAGGTCAGCGCTCATGTGTTCCACGACTACTTCGCGTGATTGCTTCAATCGTGTCATGCCAACATGCCCAAACAGCCACGCTATAGCGAGTTACTTAAGCTCTCCACGGGAACACCCCAGTTTTTTTAACAGACAACAGGATCAGTCTTTTAGAAGGTAGAATATATAGCCTGTACGAGATATTTCGCAGACTGTAAGGCGGTTAAGTGAAGTAAGTATTCCAAAGTGTGTGTGTGTGTGTGTGTGTGTTTGGTGGCGCGGCGTTAACTGGCGTGTCCGACGAGGAAGCTCTCGTTCGACGCAGTGTCGTCCGGGTTGTCGCAAGGCATGTCGCGCCTTCTCATTGTGGATCCCGGAAGTGGCGCAACGACGCAGCGGATGTCGCCGTAAGGACATCGCTGCAGCGGACCGCGGCGTTCGTAACTGCGTGGCACTGTTTTTGTTTTTGTCTGCCTGCCCGACCCAGCGCTCTTTGCTTTGTTCGAAGGGAAGGCACGGACTCGCAAGTCACGCTCGACTGTGAACTTTTGTGACGTGAGCCGGAGTGCACGCACATGCTCCCCGCTAGTCAACCAGATGCTTATCGTAATTTTTTTTTTACCTTCGAAGGATTTTTTAAAAATTGCGTGTTGTACATCAAAGCGCAATTGTAGTCCTTGAACTGGGGTGCTCGAAGAGGCAGACAGTAATTGCACAGTAAATCGAAATTAGGAACTGACTAAGAGAATTTAACGTATTAGTTTTTTACAGCCTAAGCTGTTATGGACTCGTTCCAGTAGCCGTTGTAATGAATGCCCTTGCCGCCGCCGGCGTCCGTCGCAGCTATTGCCAGGCTCCTACCCGCTATGCCGGATTAGCCAAGAAATGGTTGCATTGTCTGCAGGAAGAAATGGAAGATTAATGAGATGTATAAAAATTTCCAAATTGAAAAACATCTATGATATACCTGAATAAATCGAGCAGGCTAAGTGACTGTCACCGCTCCGTTTCGAAGGATATGCCAATAAATCACCACTATCATCAGCGGCAGCATTAGCACGGTATCGCGCAACTTGTCACGCCATGTGAGATGCGCGCCGCGTACTGTCGATATTCGCGCATTTTGTGTTGTAGTTGCATATTATTGCACCAGGTCGCGCGCCATGTAGCAGTTGCATAGGAAGCGGGGTAATCTGTGTTTAGTAATATTATGTCGCTCATACCCTTTACGGGTATTGGCCAAGAAATAGGGTGATTGTCTTGAGGAAGAAAAAAATGAAAGAGTAAGGACATCTATACAAAAACGCTAGCGTGATAGACGTGTATAACATACCTGATTAAATAAAGCAGGCTGGGTGACTGTCTCACCGCTCCGTTTCAAAGGGGATGCCAGTAACTCGCCGTCATCATCATCATCGATAGCATCGTATCGTGCCACGGGTCAATGGGTATTAGTTACATGTGTGCCGCGCAGTCTCGATACATGTGTCGACACCTCGGTACACTTTATGGCGCCTCCTCGCAAGGCACGAACCGCTGCTGAAGAAGCGAATCGTATAGTATACGCACACGGCTGCAATCAGGCTACGTCGTGCTCAGCAGACAGCTGTGCATAGAGCAACACAAGCCGTTGCTCGCCGTCGATGCCGGGAGAACAGTTCACATCGCCTAAGTGAAAACGACCCACACAGAGAGCCGCGGAGACCCTCTAGTGCGTGCTGCCGAAAATGGAGCTCCTATGGAGCCGCTCGTCCTCCTTACGCTGCGACTGTGCTGGATGTGCCGCGCAGGCCTGTGACTGACTGTGACTGTCTGATTAGGAACAAACAAACCAAAGAAACAAACTCTCCGTTTATCATAGACGCTATCTCCAGACTTGCACCGTGGTTATCAGTGTTCTTTCAGGCAGCTCTGCGCCTTCTGTCGCCCGTGTAATAACGGCCACTCTTACAAGTCCCGCTCGTTTCGGGCTGCCAAAAGCCCCAGCCGCCCGATGGTCTACCCGCTTACATTCCGGCAGCTTCGGCTCGCACGGTGCCCGGGTCGCGGCCGTTACACCCCCGCTCTACCTCCCTTGGTGTTTCTGCCATAGTGTATACCGTCGGAAACGCGCGACCTCGGGAACTCATTAGGGCGGCTGAAGAGATGGGTTCTCGCTTTTATCCCTCCTTTAGGAGCCGTAATCCGGCCGCTGGCAGATCGGCCGCGGGAGAAGATGAGAGACGAAGGCGTGTGTACGGTACGGCCTTATCAGTTGGCCGTGATTATATACGTATTGTTGCGCCGAGGCGAGCGAGGCACAGCCTGCCCGTCCGATATATACTGGACGTTACACTCGAGCGCGCGGCAGAGGTTGTGCGTGCTCGGATTTGGCCTAGGGGCGACTCTCGTTGCGGTTCTTCTCACGTGCATGCTTTTGGCCTTCCATGGAGAAAAAAAGGGGGGGGGGGGGCGAGGCTATAGACGGCGGAACGGCGTATTATGCGGGGCAGTGAATGGATAAGCAACAGCAGCGCCGCACTCTCAATGCCAAGGTTTCGGTGCATACTTTGTGTTGCGTGCAATGTGTGGCCGCCTTACACAACGCGAAAAAAATTAACGGCAAATATTAGTGAATGGGCAGGCTGCAATATTCATCCAATCCTTCCAGCTCCTGCCACCTTTTATTCACGCTAAAAGCGAGACTAAGGAAGTACGTTAAGATAGGCTATATTAGTAGATTTCGCTTGTGCCAGGGTACTACGTATCACTGAAGCATAATGGTAAGCTTTAATAATAATAATAATAATAAGTTGAAAATGGAGGCGTTATCTTGATGTTCCCGAACTTGGACCCCCGTGCCACCATTAAGTCTGGTTAATTGTTTACCGATAAAGAAGAATTACATTCTGTTCTAATTGAACTAACGACTCGATAGATCAAGTTTCGAACACATTTCCATGGTTACGCCGCTCAAATACTGAAAGGTACCTCGAAATCGATGACGTCACACTTACTTTACCGACGCTGCGTTTCTGTCGCGAAACTTGAGAAACTGATGAGCGGCCGCCTTTTTCTCTTACGGAATCTACCACATATCGACAGGAGAATCAAGGAAGACCTTGAAAGAGAGAGAGAAAACACCACCAGTCTAAATTGATTTAGTGCTGCTGTTTAGCGTCCGCAGGTCATCGCATTAAAGAAAGAAAAATTATAAATCTCGCTGCATAATGCGCAAGCAAGTGCCCATGCGTCAGCACATATAGAAGGCAACGCAAAACCGCGAGCAGGTTTGCATAAGAGCTTCACCCCCTATTCTTAGACTGGCCTCGACTGGAAACTTTTTCACGGCTCCATGACGACGATGATGATCACGACTTATTTTTCCTGGCATCCCCTTTGAATACTGGTTGCGAGAAATGCTCATCCAGCCTGTGCGAGCTATACCTACGTGCTTGCCCCATCGCAATCTACCACTATGCCTATCTGCTTTAAAGCTACCTATGCCTGTGACGATCCCGCCTTCATCTCTTCCCTGCTTTTCCACCATCAGTACTCTAACGTGTCTTGCTGATCCCCACCGCTTTTCGGTTGACGCTTCCGTAAGCTTTGGATTCCATCGCTTTCGCAGGGTGAACGTTCCCTAAGTACGGTTCTTGCTGGGTGAATATCTTGGCAGTCCATTACAAATGTGCTGAATGGAGCCCCGAAAGTAGGAACGAGTGGGGTGACCCGACGTCCTCTCTCCTGGGGAAAGGGAGACGTCGAGGCACACTACCACCGCCGAGTTGAGATTCCGTTTATGTAAATCTAGCAACGAGTGGGCCATAGCGCCGCGCCCCCGAGGGAAGAACGCACGCAGCTTCAATAACGCTCCTTGCCGGTGGTGCCCGTGGCGTGAAAAGTAGTAGCTCGGGAAACGCACCTTCACTGTAGTGCACTTGTGTACGCACCAGGAGCCCGCCCCGGTCACAAAATTCGCTCGAGGAATCACCCTGGAAGTTCACTGGAATGCAGCGGCCATTTCAGTCGAGGCCTTTCACTTTCTCGGAATGCACCTCCGAGATTGGATAAACACGAAGTCGGTCTCCCTGAAGTCCCAAGGTTTAAAAACAGTGGTGAGAGGGCAAACGTTGGTGCAGTTAACATTAGCAAGACATGTTTGGACTCTTTCTGACGCATAAGCGGGGAGGAACCGGAGTCAGGTCAAATAGAAATTGCTTTGTGGCCTCGAGAAGTTCGCCATTACAGTAAGCGTGTGGTTGTTGCAGGCAACAGACGGTTGGAATAAAAACATATTTAATTACGTTAAAGTTGCGTATGAACTTTAAAAAAATGTATGCTTGAGCATGGCGGCACATGGCCACGCCCCGTCTCAAAGGGGAAAGGGGATAATAATAATAATAATAATAATAATAATAATAATAATAATAATAATAATAATAATAATAATAATAATAATAATAACCGTCGTACTTTCTCGAGTCTGACTAGAGCCTCGAGTGGAGAAACGTTCTAAAACACGTGAGTCGCATCTTCGTTTGAAACTTTAAAAAAAATTTGATCTGCCTCCTCCTCACTCGCGAATCGTGATAACCCCGTGCAGACGGTGCAATTCTTACTTCCTGTTGGGCTTCTCTCCTTCGACGCCTAAGGAATCTCAGCGCTATTTCAAACGGAGACTGAAAAATAAGGAAAGAGAAAATATGAACGAAAGAATTTAAAGAAACACACGCACACTACGTACGCACGCACGCACGAAAGGAATGTCTTTTCGCTACGTGTTATTGGCTCTACAAGTACGACATTTTAGAAGTTGATACTGCGTTTATTTTTTCTTCTTCTTTCGTCGCACGTGGCTTTGCTACTTCCGGCACCGTTAAACCTTTGAAATTGATCCTCTGAAGCGTAAAATTGATTTAAGTGGAAAAGCGGGGGTGACGTAATTACCGTAAAATCCTAAGCAGGCTTCAGGCCGGTCGTAATGTGGATAGATTACTCAATTTAAGATTATTATCTAAAAAAGAAAATATGTATATAGAAAAGCTTGGAAGAACGAGAAGAAAAGAAATCTGGTAGGAAACAAAGGCAGGTTGCCACGAGGTTTGAGTTTCCCAGGAAGGACAGCCGGACCCGTTTAAATGGACAGAAGGAAAGAAAGAAAAAAATCGTGGATTAATGCCGGAGCATCATATATCCTTTTCTTTCAAATCGTTACTCTGGAGTCTTATTTTTTCTCGAGTTACATTTAATTTTGGTAAGCCTTGTCTTTTGAAAGCCTGATTAAGAACTAGGCACATGCTACTTGCCTGTGCCATTACGCGTTGTAGTTTGATTTGTATATTTCTTAGGAATCGTTCATTATTATAATAAATTTGCCTCTGCCTTTCATTTCGCCCTCTTATAGCTTGCTTTTTGGTCCGTAGTTGGTAAGAAGTAGCATTAAGTGGGAGGCAGACACACGGATTATGTAACAATGTATATGAACGAGAAGAAAGGATACTGAGGGCCTCGATTTTTATGTCATATGATAAAAGACCAACAGACAGACACCAAGGACAGCATAGGAGAAATTACTTGCACTTGTTTAGTGAACTAGCGAAATAATGAATTAATAGAAGTTAAGGTTGATTTAAAAAAAAAAAAACCGGTCGCAGGTGGGAAACGAACGCACGTCTTAGCATTACGCGTGCGATGCTTTTACCAGTTGAGCTTCCGCGTCGCTCTTTTCCCATCCACTTACTGGGGTACTTACGTTTCTCTGCTAGAAGTAACCCTGGGTGTGTTAGTCAGCGCCACCACTCACAAGCTTGATTCTGATTTGGAGCAAGAGTGCATACCTGGCGGCTCAAGTTGGCAGGCAACGCCAGCATCACGGCGTAGGAGGCTTGATAGATAGACATACTTACAGCACCTGAAGTTCGCAATGAATGCTTAGAATTAAAATACGTTTTGAAGAGCTGAAATCATTCCATGAAGCAGTAAATATGAGTAAATGAGTATCTTAATATATTTGGTATGAAATAAATATCGGACTTTTCACGTGTAATCTGTTCATTGCGCCTTGGTAAAACAGCCGTTTTACATAATTCGGGCCTGCATTAAGTGCTACAGTATAGCGCGCTAATTGCGAATAAGCACACACTGCTTTTTCGCCGCTGCTCGTCGAAGTTACGGCCTCGCTGCGGAACCAAAACGTACTTTTTTAAACTTTCCCTATCATCGCTTGTGTTTTCATTTTTTTTTGCGCTCTTCAGCGGAGCGAAAACACTGAGTTTTTTTTGCGCGCGTTGGGTGCACGAAAATTACTCCCTCTTGGCTCCGCGCTTCGCTTCTGTTTTTTTGGCATAGCTTAAGAGTACACCGGGGAAGCTAGCCGCACAGGAAAAGAACACAGTTGTTTGCAAACCGATCTTGTGATTAGCGCTGAGTGAAACGTGCGGACTACATTAACTCCTCAGTGAACTATAACGCTCCTAGTTAAGTACTTTGTAACTGTTGGTACGTCTGAAACATATAGTCGAATTTCTGCCCTGCACCACAGCCAACGATCGTTAAGGCAGCTTTTTGAGATTTCACCGTTCGCGTTATCGCGCAAGCGCGGATTGCTGCTAATTGCGTACACAGCATTCACATTTCATTTAGGCCGCTTGATTCCTTTTTTTTTTTCTCAAACGTGCTGTATACTTTCAACGTACGTCATTTTTTTGTTTCCTTCTTGCTCTCTCTTTTGGTGATCCATGAATTTGTCTAAACCGTGTTCGGAGATGACAATAAAAAAGAATGTATTCGGATTGTCATAGTTCTTGTGGCAGAAGGAAATTTTCCGACATTGGTAAAGAACAATTTTCTCCCCGAAGTATATGTATGGGCAACAGAAACGCACCGTGTAATCTTCCAACGATACTTTTCAGTAACGCACATCTGGGTACTTCTGTGTTACTGAATTACTATATTGCATTATTGCAGTTAATCTTTGTGCCCTTCGGTCCGGCCTCATTCGACTGCGCTCTAACACTTGGCTGTTAAAGAGACATAAAACATAAATAAGATGACTTATATTAATAAATTACCATAATAAAAAGCCTCCTTTACATGGAGAATTAACTTGGATGAGCCAGAAAAATAAACGTGTGAACGAGGCATCTGTGGCCGCACGCCGCCTTGAAATTCACCGCACAAACTCACCATGACGGCTGTTACGATCGGCCTGCAGGGGTACTGCTCTACAAAACTATCTCAGCCCGCTGCAGGTGCTTCGATCGACCTACGGCGGTGGCGCCCTTCAAAGGACCAGCGAGGACGACAGCGCTAACCGACTATGAACTTCCTTCGGAGAACTGGAGACTACGGCAGCGTTAATCCACCATGCGCCTCGTTCGGAGAATCGGCGACGGCAGCAGGGCTGGCCACGTTTGGCGCCCCGTGTATTTTTGGTTGATTTGCCGGGTCTTCATGGTCTCTCTGCAGCAAGAAGAGCCTCCCTAACAAAAGGGTGCTTTGCGGTACGTGGGCCCCAGGATTCATCACAGTCTGCTGACACTCGTGGCGACTACAGGAGAAAGCGAGTTCTGGAATTTAGAGGCGTCGGCTGGGGTCAGGCGTGACCACCTGGCTACGAGGACGCGCTCAACTCGGGTTATGGGAATCCAAAGTGCGTACGTGTGTGTATGAGCCCTCCTCCTCCAAGTCGGGTCGACTACGCCCCAACGACTATGGACAGACAGATTGGACAGCAGTTTTCCCTCACCTAGGGATCTAGGGAGAACGGAGTGTTTATAAGCAGCTGTTTGTCGGCTACTAGGGTGTGCTCGTCATCGTGCTCTGTGCTGCGTGTTTGGAGCTTCGTGATCGCATATTGTATGCTTCGTCTTGCGTGCTCCATTTGGGAGTCACGCTAGACTGTTGAATGTGTATCTTGTTCTAATTTCAAATATGTAAATATACCCTGTACGCCTAGTTCCTCCCGAGTTCCTCCCTACGACCTCAAACTCCTACAACTGGTGGCAGCGGCGAGATCGTCCGACAACTCTGACATGGCATGGATTTTGACGGCGTCTTTCGTTGGCCCAGTTAACCTTTTCAACCCTAAAGATAGACTACATTGTATCCTAAAAGAGCCGAAGATTGAACTTGGGGAGTTTGAAGAGCATTTAGTGAGTCCACGGCAGCTCAAATATCACAATGTAAGCTTTGAAATCCGTCACGTCGCCCTGACGCGTAGGCATGCTGGGGCATCGTTGCGAAATAGAAAGTGTGCAACTTTGACCTTGATCTTTTTCTTCTTCTAATAGTCAGGTCATATTGCCGCGAAAGATAACGAAAATAGAGTTTTCAAAGAATACTTTATCGGCTTAAAGAACTGATTTAATATTTCCCTTTTGTGTTTCTTTAGGAAGGAATCCGTTCCGAACACTGCTGGCCCGCGAAGTGCACGAAGGCACAGGAAATGAGAGAGAAGTGTTCACTGCGACGGATTTTTGGAGTTGCGCAAGCTACGGCTTTTGCTGCCCTGTATTTCTTATGAAACTACGAATCTATGAGGGCGTTCTTCTAGCCAACCAAAGAAGCATATTTGGAGCAAGATTGAGGCGAGAAACACAGAGCACAAGTACGCCCACGCCTTGTCAGCATTCTCTTCGTTGTGGTCGCGTGTCTAGCGCTTCAACATTTTCGAACTACGAATTTATGCGCTTACCTATGCGCTAACCATTTTCTTAAATGGTTAAACTTCCTGAATGTTTTGAAATGGATAGAAAGAAGCTATGGTGGTTCGATGGCTGTAAGGGCGGTGACGTGGGAGGAAGGGGGAGGGACAGTGGGGGAGTGGAGATATGTCATCGGCTCGCTCCTTCACGGTCACACGGGCTTGGTGGCCAGAGACAAAGGGATTGTATCTCGTGTGACTGCATTACGGTTCAATCAGCCGAGCTGCGAGACGCACGCATGTGTGTTCACACAGATTTCTCTCTCTCTTTCTCTCTCTCTCAATACCTGACGTGCGCATGAACGCACGCGCGCTTTGCTTTAGGCGTGTTGCTGACGCCGACAATAAGAAATCAGCATTTCTTTTAGAAGCCGTTCGTTAAGCTTGACAGCTTAACTTTTGGCTGCTGTATATGTATACATTCAAGGGGTCGCTCTGGCAACCGGACGCGCTTGATGCAGCCGATGTGCAGAGGGGGAAAAGAGCCGAGCACTTTCATTGCTTTCGATTGTCGTCGAAGGACAATCGAAGATCGTGTAGCCGACGCGTGTCCGGGCCTCCCTCGCTGTGGTTAGCTCGGAACCCGTGCAAACGCTCGCACATTCTCCGGAACATCGAGGAACGCTTACCTGCAGAGCGATGCCTTGGAGGCGGCCATCTTAACTCGTTTTCTCGCGATCGAAACAGTTGCGCATATATCTGGCCCATTGTGTCGCGTGTTGATGACAGCGCCCCCCGAGCTTGGCTCTCGCGCGCTCTGCACGTGGGACTAGCCGGGTGGCGCGGGGTCTCCCCTGCGTCTTCTCTGCACCGAAATAAAGTTACTTCACTCACTCACTTGCACGCTGGTGCGCCGATCGAAGCCCTTCGAGCGTTTCGATGCGCGCAGCCCCTTGAATGATCGTGCTATATCGACGGCCGTGGAGCCGCCGGTGCAACCGTAGCTGCAGACAAAATACGGCCCTCTGTAGTCACTGTCGCCGGTGTGTTCGAAGGAATTCGTGAACGCTCGTGGCCTTGCGGGTATTGATTAAGTACAGCGTTTGTTTCCCCGCTCGAATTATGTTACAGTGGGTGCTGTTTCAACGAAGACGCAGAGATTGTTCGAGAATTGTAATCCTATAAGCCTTAATCCCATAATCTTTAAAGACAGTATAGAGTAAATATAACTCGCTTACATTTATGGCGAAGCGCATTATCGCGCCGGCGGACGTCGCAAGTCGTTGGATAATGTTTGTTCCCTTGGGTAACTAATATCAACGAATTTCGGTTTTGATCATTTGCTTCTGGAAGCATGTTGTAATTGCGCGAGCAGAGCTCGTGTGTAGACGCGTCCCCATCGATGAATGACGGGGTTTGACATGACAAAGCAACGCATGGCTATGTTAAGAACGGTCCAGCTGAGCTGCAAGTGTCGCCAGCCAGTTGCGACAACAGGCGTCAACGCTTCCTGGAGCGCCGCCGCAAACCTCTAGCCACGGCGTCACTAAGTCGCCATTGTGACTGAATGCGTTCGGCGGGCCAACTATTGTTACCGAACCCACCAACGCCGCCCTGTTCTGCTATCAGTGGGGGAGTTGCCGCGGGAACGTGGACGAAGGCCCCTCCCCACGCGCCGACCAAGACGCAGGACAATGGCTGCCCGGGCGCGCTACCCGGATCAGCTCCGAGTTCTACGAAGCCCCTCTGACGTCGGCTCCGGACCGTGCACCTGTGTGTGTGTGTGTGTAAGCCGTCCCGGGGAGAGGCGGCGTGTTTACAATGACTAGACGAACGTTTCCGTCCCCTTGGAATCAAGGGGGGACTGAGTGGATATAAACCGCTGTTGTGCGGATGCTCGACACACTTTTCTTAAGCAGTCATGTTCTCAAGCAGTCGTGTTAGACTGACGTACTTTCTCTCGCAGTCATGCTGGACTGATGAACTGCATGTAAATACTGTAAATAAACCCGTATTCCTCGTTCTCGATGAGAAGCAGTCCTTCCCTTCATCAACGTCCTCAGCGTGGATAAGTTGGACGACGGCATGGGCCAGCTACCTTCTAATTCATGCCGGACTCCAATCTTGACAATGGATCACGAGCGATGGGATTGAGCCCCCAATCCTGACAGCTATGAGAGACGCGCTGTAGTAGATGGTGCCGGATTAATTTTGGCCACCTAGGAACTAGCTAGGCCCTCGGCAAGTTCTTTTATGTTTCTTCTTATTTTAGAATATCTTTTGTACTGTTAACATCATATGAAAAGGAATAGCCGTTACCGTTATAAGGAGACTACATCTTTTTTCTTTTATTTTCATTTCAATAGAATCAGAAATTCGTCTTCGAAGCAACTGAAACCACATGTTCCCGCTATAAAATAATAATAATAATAATAATAATAAACTTTTATTTCGCCTTGAAATATACGAATTGTTCTTAGCGGATCGACCCAATTAAGAAACGAAGCTAGTCGGGCAGTACCCCACAGCTAGTAACAAAAGGCGCGAATAATAATACCATCCGTTCGTTCGGTTTCTACCACAATGAAAGTGCTGTTTGAGGCAGTGAACTAAAAATTCACTCGTACTAGTTCTAAATGATCCCTATAGTACAGCGCTGACTAAACGGCGCGAGCTACTTAAATCACAACAGCCTTCGCAGATGCGCACTCGCCCTCAACTTGGTTGGGGTCGATGTCTCTACATAGTCGAGATCGTATACATGGCGGCTCGCCTGGTTGCGGCGGTGCAGTTAAGGGAGGGCAGGGCGCGTCATCGAAGTTGCGGCGGCGTCTTCTTTGCCCACGGGCAGCGCGCGGTCGCGTTGCGCTGCTCTGCGGTCCTCCGCCGGTGGCTGCCCCGTGTGGCCTTCCGACAAAATCGCACGCTTGTTCGAGCGCCCTTTTAGGGTCCCCACGCTATGCGCGCCCAGGGGTTAGCGATACGCGCAGAGCAGCTGCGGCGGCGAGCCCAACGCAAGCTTTCGGCCGTTATGCGTGGCTTCCCCGCTTGACTTTTGTCCGGGAAGCTCTTTTGCATAGTCACGGCTGAAGAGGCCACGTGTTCTTAACGCTATCTCAATCTCCTCCCCTTCTCTCCTTTCTTTTTCCTTTTTTTTTAACCGAGTGTATAAGCAGTTGGCATTGTTCGAGGTCGCCCATTCAGCTACTACGCTGAATGGTTAGGCATGCAAGCTGCTAAGGAAGTCTTGCATTGACCCAGCAGGAGCAAGTTCTTGTCCCTGTTTAATGGGAAGAAGCTGACGATGGTGTCGTAGCAGTAAATATCCTGTGAAATTTGTTGAATTCTGCATCACACATTGACTGATGGCGCTCTCGGGCTTTTCGGTTTGGTTTGATTTCACCCTCCGTCGTCTCTTTATTTGTCTGTTGTCCTTCGCTTACTGTGCAATATAGACTGGTATGTTGTCGCTAAAGAAGATAATACACGTATTTCTCAAGTCGTCTTCGTTAATTGCTGCCCTGACGAAGGCCAATAACGTTGTCGAAATGTCGGCTTCAGTGACGTTCTTTGTTCTGCCACTGTTAATCACTCATCTCCGTTAGGTGTTCTCGCTTACATTAAAAATGTATTCTCACATTGAGAGGGAGATAGAATTGGGGGGGGGGGGGGGGAAACAAAGCTTTCAAAGACAAAAGACGCGCTATTTCAGCTTCCCTGCAGGAAGCACGGCTCAACGCCTGATGTCACAGTCAGCGCTCGCTGGCGCCGTATAGACTGTCAGACGCCCCTTACCTCAACGTCCGTTGCCGCACGCGGATTTTCCTTTGGTATAGGCGCGACTCAAATCGACCGGGCAGCTGCTGTATTCCGGCCGCGTTCTGTAGCACCATGCGCACACCGGCTCAGCGACGCGAAGGCAAGGAGTTAAGACGCCCTTTCACTTCACAGTATTCTCGCTGAATTCTACGACGCACTTTTTAGTAAGAAAAACAAAAGCGGTTCGGTAATACTCTCTAGAGGGTGTGTCACTAAGTTAGGTATCTGCAAAGAGATCAGGAGATTAAAAGGGATGAACAGATCGGGGTCGCTGCACCCAGGCATCGTTTGTTTGCTCATTCGCTCTGTAAGACGAACTGGTCGCACTCGTGCCCTGCTCTGTTTTCAGCTGGTTACCCTCACACCTAATGAAGTAATAGCGGTTAAAACTGTGTTTCTGTCGTCACAGTTCTTTCACCTTTGCGCTTCAAGTTTATTAATTGCGGAATACCAACTTGTCCGCTAACTGTGCAGGCTACCTAAGCACTGGTGTTGCTTTAAAGCTCTGTTTTCAAAGCTCAGATTGAGTGAAATTCGTACTTTTTTTATTTGTATCACGCGCCGGAAATGCATGCCCGAGTGCATTTCGCGCTTGACATCAATGGTTATATCCCAGCACCGTCGCGTATTTATCTGCATGGCTATCTTTCTGGGGTTTGCCCAAGCGTGCCATTGCGTTCTGTCTTGGTGCTTGTTTCCTCCTGGGCGGCCCCTCAAAGATGGAATTTTGCGTTATCGTGGGGGTACCTCATCCATCGTAAAATACGTAAGTGTACGTCGAGGCACTCTTATAACAGTGCTGCTGCAGTTCGGGAAGCTTCCAAGCACCCCTGGTCCGTTGTCTACTTACTCGTCTCGGCTCTGCGTCGTGCACCGGAATTCATTGATTCTGAAAGACATATAGAAAATGTGCTGTGTTCTGTGATTCAAAACCGGCATTGCAGTGCACGCAGTCAGTTGTGCGACGCGGATGTCATGACCAATTGACATACGAAATCTTGAAACTTCACCATCACGTCCAACAAAAAGGTCACGAGGTTGTTTTTCAATGGGCACCAGGCCTTTGTGGAATCAGTGGCAATGATTCCACCGATAACGCTGCTCGCACAGCACATCAAGAAGAGCACAGCGTTCCAATTCCCCTTTCGAGGACAGACGCCGCAAGGCAGCTTCGACATCTGGCACGCACTCTCACTGACCGTGTGGAACTCGCCAGACTTACGACTTACACGACTGCATCGATTAAACCCCTCACTACAACTCCACCTCCACGTGAAGCTACGCTTCTCTGTCGCCTTTGGTTAAGAGTTGCCTTCACAAAGGCATACCCTACATTAATTGGAGTGACCGACAGTGCAGCATGCGAAGTCAGCGGCACCGAAGAAAATATCGACCACCTGCTGTGCCACTGTCCACGATATGCGCCACAAAGGCAAGAACTTGCCAAAGCTCTCCAAAAACTGGAGAATCGGCCGCTTTCTGTGCAGGTGCTGCTGGACACTGCCCTCATAGCTCGTCGGCTCATAAAGCGGTGAAGGCGCTTTCGCGCTTCTTGAGGACGACGGGCTTGTGCGAACATCTGTGACCAGTCATGCAATTTCTATTAGACCACACGCGTCAGCGAACTCACCACTAATTTCCTTCTTTCCTTCCCTCCTCTCTGTCCCTGTAATCTTTGTTTTCCCCTTTCCCATTCCCCCGGTGTAGGCTAGCCAACCGGACGTTTTTTCTGGTTAACCTCCCTGCGTTCTGCTTTTCTCTTTCCCTCCCTCCTAATAGTCTAGAAAATTCCTAGCATTTTTTAAAGTATGTTGTTTTGTATATTTGGGTGTCCCAAAAACCCCTCAGCCCCTTTATGTTAGTCGTGAAGTAGCGGAGAAGCTCGCGATGGTTTTCTTTTTTACGTTGACCACTTATTACGCTTTGTGAGGTGCAGCTTTCTTATGGTCTTTCTCTCGTGGCGTTTAGTTTTCTCTACAGGCGCGTGCCTGATTCTACTTGTTTGTTTGTCCGCGGCTAGCAGTCTGGAATGACGTATCGACCGCGTTATGACGACAGAGAATGCAAAATATTATAAATGTATTGCCCGCTACTGTCTATATGCCGTCATGCTGGCTAACGGGGTCCAGGCGGGCCTGGACCCCGCCTAGGTTTTGGCCAAGGGTTGTTGGCCCTTGGCGGCTTCCTCGGCTCGCTGAACGGCCCAGAGTTGGTGCTGCAGGTCCGAGCTGAGCAACGCAGACTCCCAGCGCGCGCAGAGGCTGTCGCTGTTTGAGGCTGCATCACCGTTACCCTGTATTACAGCCGTACATTCCCATAGGATATGCTCCAGGGTGGCTCTAGAGTTGCAATGTCTGCACTTGTCCGTCGTCTAGAAATCTGGGTGTATTAGGTGCATAATAGCTGGACTCGGATAGGATCTGGTCTGTAACTGCCGCCATTCTACAGACTGGTCTTTGCTTAATTTTGACCCGCCGTGGTTGCTCAGTGGCTATGGTGTTGGGCTGCTGAGCACGAGGTCGCGGGATCGAATCCCGGCCACGGCGGCCGCATTTCGATGGGGGCGAAATGCGAAAACACCCGTGTGCTTAGATTTAGGTGCACGTTAAAGAAGCCCAGGTGGTCAAAATTTCCGGAGTCCTCCACTACGGCGTGCCTCATAATCAGAAAGTGGTTTTGGCACGTAAAACCCCAAATATTATTATTATTATTGCTTAATTTTGGGTGCGGCGGCGGGAATGTACGCCTCTGGTGTTGTGTAATTTCGTGAAATCTGTTCATTCGATCTTCCCACTCCCACTCATCGGTAGTCGGTGAGGCGGGGCTAACCGAGGTTCGGTCGATAAGTTCTCGAGCCATGCGGTGCGCCGCCTCATTGCTACCGTCTGGTAGTGTGTGAGCGGGTGTCCAGATGAGATCGACACTTTTGTCGCGGTTATTAGCTAATTTTAGGAGTCGTAGTGCCTCTGAGAGATTCGACCATTGGCGAAGTTTCGTAGGGCCGTCTGGGAATCACCGATGATTACGCCCGCTGGTGTTTGTGCTATGGTTAGCGCAATAGCTATTTCCTCTGCGGTTTCTGCATGTAGCATCTTGACTGTAGCGCTCGTCGTGCACTTTCCGTCGTAATTTATCACCACTGCTGTGTAGGCGCGCTTGTGTCTGTATCTAGCTACCTAGAAATGTACCTAGAACCTAGAAATGTGGTGTCCTTGCTGTTACCGAATTTCTTCTGTATATTGTGTGCTCTGCTTTCCCGTCTATACCCTGATGGTGGGTAGGATGCATATTCTTGGGTATTGGAGGGATGGTTATCATGTATCTGTGTCTGGGCATATCTACTTTGACGCCATGTTGGGTATGATGCTTTATACCTAGGCGATCCAATATTTGCCTACCTGTTTTAGTTTTGGACAGGCGTTCATATTGTGCTATTCGTTGGGCCTCGATTAGCTCATCCAGTGTATTGTGGAGACCTAGCTGCAGTAGTCTATCGTTGCTGGTGGTGATGGAGAGTCCGATTGCTTGCTTGTTTCTTATTAAGCAGTCTAATTTGTATTTTTCTGACGAGTACCATCGTAGGTACGGTGCCACGTATACCATTCTGCTTATTACGAACGCTTGGACTAGTTGAACCAGATTGCCTTCTTTCATTCCACTATATTTGTTTTTGGCTATTCGTTTAAGTAGCCGCATGATTTGAGATGTTATATTGTCTAATTTGCGTATGGTCTCTCCATTGTAGCCGTTACTTTCAATGAGGAGGCCCAATACTCTGATCTTGTCAACCTTGGGTATGGGCGTACCTTCTGCCGTAGTCAGGTGAATTTGCGGATTGTTTCGTTCCTCGTAGTTGCGTGTTTTTCGGCTACGTCGCGATGGTACATAAATGAGGAGGCTATAACTACCTTGAAAAAAAAAAAAAAACCTGCTGCGGTGCTTTCACAAAAGACGAGAGCGGAACTGACGCAATGCAATAGCACTTTCCTTACAAACAAACCAATGACTGTCAAAATCCAATTACAGAATAGATTTTCTCTCTTTCTTTTTTTTTTCGCGCCGCACTCGAAGCGCGCCATGCACACTTTTCTCCTTATGCACCAACATTTCCATTCGGGACCGCCTGAGCTCGTTTCGTGGCACCGCGTCTGTCTACGTTGCGCGTGCCTCTGAACGCATTTCTCTCTCCCTCGCCTGCCGGTGATAACACTATACGTCTATGGCTCTCCTTTGGCAGCCTTTATGTCCGCAGTCGCGTTTCCGTGTTGCCGAGTGCGATCTTATTTATTCATGGATTCCCCTTCTCTACGCGTGCCTCGTGCGGTGTGCCCGGGACCGGAATTACGTAAGCACAGCCGGGGGTAACGTATCAGAAGCTATAGCTCGCCGCGGAAGACGGTAGAAACGAGGGAAGCACGTAACGGCGTACGTTTATTGGGAGTGAGAAGGAGCAATAAGGGGGAGCAAGGCTGGTGGGAGAAGGAGCAATCGGCCAAGAAGGAAACGAGCTGTGTTTCGCGCATGACGCGCACTTCTCTGCAGGGTAGGTAGGCGGGGGGGGGGGGTTGTGTTTAGGGAAGAATGGCGAGCGTTTTGGCTATCGCGCTTTGCGCTTGCATTTGTCAATCGGGGAGCTCGCGTATAATACCGGTGCATTGTTTATCTATGAACCGCGTTCGCTAGCGCGACCACGCCGTCTGCTCTCGAAAACAGGTGTACGGACGACGTGTCCTATGGTATGCTATGTATATTACTGTTGTCTCGTGTACTCTGCTCTCGAAAACAGGACGTACGATAGTACTACATCGGCCGCGTCGTCAGCTCTCGAAAACAGGAAACAGACTACACGGACGACATACACTAAACAGTACTAGTTCACCGTTCTAACCGTCGAGCGGATATTTGTAGTACGTTTCAGAAGGATCCTTCTCTTTCTTCGGTGTACTCGCGCCTCTTCTTTCTTTCGCGCTTCTTTCTGGAGGAAGGAATTTACGCTTGCTGTGTGATTTGTTCCTATGAGATCATTTAGCGTGCAAAATAAAAATAATACCGGTCGATGGATAACTTCAGGGCCCGTATTCACAAAAGCTCTTAGCTAAAAATTGTTATCGTATTAGAAAATTTCATCTAATCCTGGACATATTATTAGCGAAGGCGGCTAGCCACGGACAGACAGCACTTGAGAATGGAAAGCTTTCTGAATTCGGTCTGTTGTATATAGCACCTGAGATTATAAATGGTCTTTTCTGCTAGGCCGCGAGGGAAGTGATAATCTGGGCAGATACTAAATGTAATAAACGTCATTAGTATATATACTTTGGCGCCGCCTCCAGGACACCAAGGGGGCATTGGGGACGCCAAGGTTGTCTGTGGTTCGGGGGCTCGCCGAGACCTACACATGCAGTTGTTGTATAAGATCGGCTGACAGCGGCTCTCGTATATGTGTAAGCTTAAGCTCATAGAGCTTCGTACAATAATTTCCAGACGGAACTCTGGCGCTATAGTGTCTACGGGAGCTGCAATTGGGGTCGGTTAATCAGCCAGCATGTGAATGATGGATAATGCATGGATTTGCCTAAACTTCGTCCTTCAAACGGCTTCTCGGCTCTGTATATAAGCTAGGCCATTTACAACGAAGTACTGTGAAATAATTAAGCAAACACCATTGAAGTTGTCCGACGGCAGGATTCGAACACAGGACCACTAGCACAGAAGCCCAGTATTGAAAGCGTTGCGCCGCGGACGCCTACAACGGCACGGAAAACACCTTCATAAATTTCTTGCTGCCACGTGGAAAAGTATAGATTGTTCTGAAATGTAAGGCAGTGAACGCAGATAAAGCGTAATAGAAAAAGACACAAGAATGTCTGAATCCACAAGCACGAAGCGCGGACAAATCCACGTACTACTCATCATTCCTATGTTGGCTAATAAAGCAATAAGTGCCACAGTTTCCTCTAGTACTTACTGTAGGAAATTCTATGACTTTAATCCCTCTGCTGCCCCTTGCATGTCCCGGAGATCCTGCGCCTCCTGCTTCGTTATAATCTCAGGTGCTCTCCAGAGGCATATTCTTTCTGCCTGCGTCATTTTTATTTTCGCATGATAAATAGTATCATAGGACCAAGTCACGCAGCATACGAAAATTCCTCACCGGAGAAAGAAGCGCGAGAGAGGAAAGAGGCGGGCCCTTGGGAAACATATACTGCACATAACTGCTGCGGGAGTACCGTGTTTCTCTGTGGTGTTTCACCACATCGGCCACGTACATCGTCCACTCTCGAAAACAGTAATAACAGGTGAGGATGTAGTGGACAACGGGCACGTTACGTTACGACGACTCGTCGTACTCCTGTCTGGACATTCAGTGGAGTGCTTTCGAACGCGCCGGTTTGTAGCTTAGTTTAACGGCTTTCTGTGATAGCGCTAGTCACCGAGGCCGCCGTCTTCCGTGGCATGCGGGAGCTTTTGCCGCTACGGACCTGGCTATTTCGAACATAACAGTGCTTCACACGTAGCTTTGAAGGAGTGCTGACGTGACATATCACGTTTTGGGATTGCTGTTACGTTTGCTCCAAACTGATACAAAGGGTAAACATTGCTACATACGGCTAGGAAAGCGTCATTTCGGCAAGAATTGTCACTGTCCGCTCCAAATACTTGTATCCGTGTTACGATGTCACGATAATTTCCGTCACGCCAGGTCCGACGCTTCCAGGCGAATTTTAGTATATATCAAATTAAGATATGTTAGTGAACGTTCGTAGTTCCTGTCGTCCTTCTTACGGTCGAGAAACGTGTGGCGTTTCTGCCACACGTTCGAGAAACGTCAAACGCCAAGCTGCGCTGCGCACAGAACTGCGCACTTCTGTGTCTTCCGCCTTCCGATAACTGTAATGTGTTTAGGGACTGGCGAAAGCTTGTGGTTCCTCGTGAACTTCTTGCCGTTTACGGATGATCAGGCTACCGCTGCCGTAAACCGGTGTAGCGTAGCTGGTAGCGACATTTTGTGACACTTTGTCTAGCTGCAACACGTTTGAACCGTCTTGGTGTTGCAGGAGAGTTCTCGTCGAATAACATTTAAGAAGAAATGACAATGTACACGGTCGTCCACTTCCAATTTGAACACGGCTCCGGGCGGCCGGCGCTCCGCGGAGCGCCGCTCGTGGGCGCCGGGGTAACTAACGCGCCGGCGCACTGGCAGCCACAGGCGTGGCCTCAGCCGCGTCGTCTGCTACAGTGCGCCAGCACACACTAGACGACGAGGCTGAGGCCACACCTGTGGCTGCCAGTGCGCAGGCGCGTTAGTTACCCCGGCGCCCACGAGCGGCGCTCCGCGGAGCACCGGCCTTGCCGGCCGCCCGGAGCCGTGTTCAAATTGGAAGTGGACGACCGTGTACAATTATGTGTCTCTAACAACGCTTTACAACAGCAGTTAGGCAGAAAATGGTAGGCCACTTCAGTGGTAGCTCCGTGTCCGCCTTGGTTATAGTCTGCGCCACAAGATGGCGTCACTGGTGCGGCTGCTCACGTGTCTCTGGTATTTCCGCAGAGTAATGCGTTTACGAACAAGCCAAAGATCTCTCTATTTTCTTAAGGAAATTGTGGAAACGCGCTGTTGCTGCTGTGGAGGAATGCATGCACCCCATTCAAGACTGACGGTGGACGCTGGCGAGGAGATTCATTGCAGTTGTGGAACACATATACAGGCGCGCAGAGGCCCATCGCGGTTTTAGGGTCCATGTGTGAAAGACTGCGCAGTCGCACGCACGACCTGTTAGGCGGCGGGCGCCCATGTGATGCAAGAGTCGGCGCGATTTCTTGCAAGACATCACGTTGTACATCTACGTGCAAGCTGGACATTACAAGATCGACGAGCCTATTGGACAACGAGTGCACGCGTAGACAAAGGTACAGAAGAAACATGGAGTGCAGGATCATTTGCCGGCGCACGTGAGGCGGTGGTAGGAAGGGGAGCGAGAGCGGTGCTTGTGCGTCTGTAGCATTTTGTAGGAGCCGCTGCGTCGAGTATTTCCGCATCTATACGAACAACTGCCCCCATGAACATGAGCAGTCGGAGCTTGTACACTGGTCCCGTTCGATGGCTATAGGGGTTAGGAGAGGGGGAATGCATGTAATATTACTAATGGATATAGCGGAGGCTTTCGCCGGTCACGTCTTCGCAGCGGCGGCGAAAGGACGTCAACTGTATCTTTTAGCTGTATCTTTCTTTCTTTCTTTTACCTCGACGGCAACATATTTTCTGATCATCCGATCTTCGGATGCGCGGGTGTAGTTCGGCTGAGAAGGTAATCGCTGCTGAGGAAAACAGTGAGAGAAAGAGAGATAAATACATGTTGCTCGTTCGTGAGCTCTGCAGTGCTCTCCGTGCCAACAGCAACGTAATTTGCGTTAATTTTAACGCGACACCGTTAAGGGCCCCGTGTCGCAGAAAATCCGGTGTCGGCGACGACGGCGTTGTCCGTGGGCGAAAATTGCCGTATATATATTTAGGTATATGTATATACCACGTCTTTGCAATATGACATGCGGTATATGCAGGTTATATTGCCACGCCGTTTTATCACTCGTCTTACATTCTTGACAGAGATTCCTCGGAATTTTGAGAATGACAGCCAGCAAGAAAATGTCATGAAACAAAGCACCGACAGCGCATGCCTTTTATGTTAAATCTTATCAGTCTTAAATATTAGAAGTGCGAAACAATAACAGAAACCTGCAAATGTCATTTTTCCGGCGCGGCTTTTTACTACCTCTGGGATCGGTCCACGCAAGAGGCCGGCTGTCTACCACAAAGCTTGCCTTCGTGGATAGCGCTAGCCGCCAGCGTTTCCCGGTAAACCTTACGGCTACATAAGCTGCAGTTGCCGGTGTTAAGAACAGCCCAGCTGAGGTGCAAGTTTTGCCAGCCAGTTGCGAGAGCGGCGTCGCCTTTCCTGGAACGCCACCGCAAACCTCTAGCCACGGCGTCACTAAGTCGACTGTGTGTGGAGAACAATGCGTGCGTCCTCGACTCTCCGTCGTTGGAGCTAAGATGAGTGCGACGAAGTAGGCTTTGTGCCTGAACCCGCCACCGTTAACCTGGTCTGCTGTGAACGAGGGAGTCCCCGAGGGAACGTAGTTCGAGGTCCCATCCCACGCGCCGTCCAAAACGCAAGACAATGGGCAACCCTCTGCGCGGCGGGGGTGCGTGGGTCAGCTCGGGGAATAAAAGGCACCTCTCCTGATGTAAGCCCCGAGTTCTACGAAGCCCGTCTGGCCTCGGTTGGGGACCGGGAACCTCGCGCAAAGAAGTGTGTGTGTGAGTGTGTGTGTAATCCCTCGCGCAGAGAGGCGACTTGTTTACGATGACTGGTCGATCGTTTCCCTCACCTTGGGATCGAGGGAGGACCGACTGTTTATAAACCGCTGTTGTGCGGCCGCTCAGTGCACTTTCTCTCGCAGTCATGCTAGACTGATAAACTGCAACGTCCTGATGTAGATACTGTAAATAAACCCATATTCCTCGTTCTCGATGAGAAGCAGTCCTTCCCTTCAACAACGTCCTGAGTGTGGATAAGTTGGACGACGGCATGGGCCAGCTACCTTCTAATTCATTCCCGACTCCAATCTTGACAACTGATTACGAGCGATGGGATTGAGCTCCCAATCCTAACACCGGGAAGCGTGAGATGCAGTCGGGGATCTTTGAATGCTCTCGCGTTCCACTCTTAAAGTCGAAACTTAAAAGCGTCCTCCAAATTTGTATGTAGAAGAATGGAAAGCTGTAGTATTGATTTCGGCTTTACCCCTTGGAGTGCTCCAACCATCTCTCTATGAGTGCTTGGACGAATATACATGTATGCTCACCCGGCAACGATAAGCACCCAGCTATCGCTTCCGAAAACTGCGCCCTGTATTCTGTTTCTTCGCACTGCTCCCACTCTCAGCACGCCCGCTGTAGATTCCGCAGTGGTGCGCCGTATTAGCGTTGCTGCACGTGTAGGGGACTCGCCGAACGGAAAAGCTATTATCGAATCGCGATCGAACAGACGATGCCCCATCGTCGGCAAGATAGAAATCATTAATATTCCCGCTCGCAGCTCTGCAGAGGCAGCTCCGACGTCGGAAAGTGAAGGCGCTCGCTGCTGCAGGCTAATAAAAATTTCTCGCATTGCCAGTATTAAAAGAAAACGCAAAGGGGAGAGTTGGGTGCCTATGTGGAAGGGATTTGTTCTTTTTCTTCCCCTATATATATGTATATATATAGCCAGTCTGGCAGTTGCCGCGGTGGCGTATTTGTCACGTTTCCCCGCCCACGGAGCCCGGAGCTCTTATGTTTTAGCTTAATCGTGGTGGCGTGGTCGCTCTTATTTTTCCCGAAATTTCCCCGCCAGCCGTTTTCCGCTAGAGTTCGCGGTGTTGGAAGGAACGGTGGACTCCGCTTTTGGCCGCAGGAGAGTGCCATACCGTCATGATTAAACGCCCTCCCTCCGTCCTTGTTTATATATATTTTTTATTTTTTGACCACAAGAATCGTTACCCGTGCGATTTACTGAACTTCTAAAGCGGAGTTCCGAAATAAGAAAAATAAACAAATAAAAAGAGTACTCGCATTCGCGATCAAAAAGTTCGCGATCAAAGTAGACGCTGAAGGTACGCGCTCGTCGATTAGCGCGCGAGTGATCTTAAAACAATCTTGGGTTGATTCGAGCGTAACCAATATACGCTTAAAGGAGCGCGACGATGCAGATGATTTCGGGGGTGATCAAGGATCCGTGGCTAAATTTTTTTGACGGGGAGTTGGAGGGGGTGGAGGCAGGATGGGTAATACCCGTAACCAGCGAAACTTCTTTTTTTTTTTTGCGTTGTAAGGAGACCTGAAAGACCAAGCCGCGGCAATAATAGAACGGCGAAGACGAATCATGCTAACAAAATCAAGTACATACTAAAGGGTGAACTGTTGTTTAAGATATCGCATCGCAAGGAACGTTCTCTCGCGCGAGGAGCCACGCGCAGAAATCGGCGACAAAACGGACGCGTTCACACCGAATCTCGTTGAGCGCGACGAAGTGCACGCGTTGCCGCCCGCCAGCTCTCACGAGATGATGCGCTGAAGCTCGCCTGGTAACTTATCGCAAGTATTTTCTGAATTCATGGTTAGCACAGGTATTTATTATGCCTATTACTAGAGTTGTCAGACGATCCCACCGCTGGCTTACAGTTGTAAGAGTTGTCGGACGATCTCGCCGCTGCCACCATTTGTAAGGGTTGTAGGTCGTAGAGGAACTTGGGAGGAACTAGGCGTACAGGGTTTATTTACACTATTTACATTTTAAACAAGAGATACATCGACAGTCTAGAGTGGCTCCCAAATGGACCACGCAAGACGAAGCTTGCAGCAAACGAGCGCGAACACACTGGCGAGCACACTAGCAGCGACAAACAGCCGCTTGTAAACACTCCGTGCTCCCTAGATCCCTAGGTGAGGTAAAAACTGCAGTTCACCGCCGATTCGCAGTGTCAAACGTCAGCGCAGTCGACCCGCCGCTTGCCCATTATCTTGAGTCTTGAAAGGCGCGTCGGTTCCCCGAGCTGACCCCCGCAGCGCGGTCGCCGGTTGCCCATTGTCTTGCGCCTCTGAATTCCAGAGCTGTTTTTCTCCTGTAGTCGCCACGAGTGTCAGCAGACTGTGACGAATCCTGGGGCCCACGTACCGCAAAGCGCCCTTTTGTTAGGGAAGCTCTTGCTGCCGAGAGAGAACATGAAGACCCGGCAAATCAACCAACAATACGTTGGGCGCCAAACGTGGCCCGCCCTGCTGCCGTCACTGATTCTCCGAACGAGGCGCATGGTGGATTAACGCTGCCGTATCTGCAGTTCTCCGATGGAAGTTCATGGTCGGTTAGCGCTGTCGTCCTAACTGGTTCTCCGAAGGGCGCCAGCACCGCGGGTCGATCGAAGCACGTGCAGCGGGCTGAAATAGCTTTGCAGAGCAGTACCCCTGCAGGCCGATCCTAACACTATCCAATAAACAAGAACAAAAAAATCACCGCCCCTTCCAGTCCAGGAAAATGGTCGAACAGCGAACCTGTGTTAGTTACACCGAGTGTTGTACCATGCAAGTGAAACTCTTCTCAATCAGTCTATATGGTAGGTCTTTTGTTTCACGAATCTTTCACCTCATTTTCGCTTTTATGTGTTCGCGTGGTGAGCATGCTTTAGGAGTGATTTTCTTTCTTGCTATTCTCCCAGTGTTTAAATTTGGCTCTCCACCTACTGCGCCACATCGTTCCGTTTCTTTGTTAGACAGCAAAAAAAAAATATCTTGGGGTTTCACGTGCCAAATCCACGATTTCGATTATGAGGCATGCCTTGTTGGCGGACTCCGCATTAATTTTGACCACGGGCATTCTTGCATTTCGCCCCCGGCGAAATGCGCAAAATGCGCACGCACGCACGCACGCACGCTCGCACGCTCACTCACTCACTCACTCACTCACTCACTCACTCACTCACTCACTCACTCACTCACTTACTCACTCACTCTTCGGTGGACATGTACAAGTTCCCATTCTTGACCGATCCCACGGAATGGGTGTGCCACTGCGAACACAATAGTTACGCAACATTAAATGCATTTATATACGTGTCTCACTTCACTGTGCATACACTTGTCATCACCATTCTTCCCTAGACGAGCATACCGCATACCCGCTAGGGGGCATCACGACAGCTTCAGTCGACGAGGCTGAGCTGTAGTGTCGTTCGCGCCACTGCTGCTGTACTTCGCAAACTCAAACAAGCTTCGCGTCATTTACACTCCGATATTTCGTTAGATCCGCATGTTTCTTTTCTCTTTTGTTTCTTTATTTATGGAGTCACGTCGAATTTGAGAAAAGTACTATAGACGCCACTCAGTGCGTGATCTTTCATTTCCAGCCTACGTGCTTCCTTTGTTGTTGTCGCCTTCGACATGCGACACGTACCCACTCTTCCTTTCAAGCGTCGATGCTAAATTCAGAAACATTTCTCTTTTCTTTCTTTTTCTTCCTTTTCTCTTTCCTTGTTTTCCTTTTTGCGTTTCATACGTGAAGGACAAATCCTAGCAAACATTTTGGAAGGTTACAAGCTTTGAACGTGCTTGAGGATGGTTAAAGAAGTGTACACCTTTAATTCATTCCTATTTTTCTCTCCTCATCAAAGCAGTGCGCGCGAATTGGGAAAGAGAGGCGGCGTCTTTGTAGCCCTGAAGAAAAACAAAATAAGGAAGAAAATTTAAGAAATAATCATGCAAGAACATCGGAAACACCGGCGATCGCGGTAGCTTATAATCAACTATTCGTGGAGAACAGGAAAGTGTGCGGCATTGTAAGAGCACCATGAGAGAGAGAGAGAGAGAGAGAGAGAGAGAGAGAGAGAGAGTAAACATCTTTATTATGCGAATGTAGCTTTTGGAGAGGCGTCCTCATTCCAGAAGGCGGTGAGCTCGGGCCGCGTCCTTGGCCTTCGCGATCAGCCGTTGCTGACCGTCGAGGTCGGAGCTGGCCAAGGCTCTCTCCCAAAGCTCGTTGGTATAGTAAGGGTACCGAGGATCCGGTTCTGCATATCTGCAACCCCTCATCGTAGGCCTAGGGGACCCGGGTTCTCCGCAGAAACTGCTTTGCGGAGGGAACCCAACCAGAAGTCACCTCATAGCGCCATGAAAACTGGAATACATAGTTGTGTGTGGGTGTAGGCCAGCTGGTGCTTCATTATTTGGGAAGTCCGCAAAAAACACACGAGACGAAGAAAGGGACTACACCAAGCGGAATACAGATGCGCAGATTTCGCGATGACGCCTGTTGTGTCGAAATATACCAACGAACAGGGTAAGCTAGACATCAACGAGTTCTCCAAGTTCGCCGCTCAGCCACTCTTTGTTGGGCACATGTTGGACCCCGGACGGAAAGTAAATAACAGAACGGAATCACTAGACGAAGGAGAAACTTTCTGATGGGGCTGTAGCGGACGCACTCTTTTTTTTTTCTTTTGTCTGAGAGGAGCAGACGACTTCCGGCTATACGGAAACAGCTGCTCCTTCCGTTTCCGATGCTCTGGAGCGCTGCCTCCGCTTTACTTATTCATCCATTCGCTCGCCGATATCTCTTCGCCCTATAGCGAGACGCTGTCAGTTGAACGTAAAAGGCATTCAAGTTTCAAATACCGAACAAGAAAACCGCGTGCGTGTCGGATGTTGACGTGTCGAGTCTGCGCTCCCGGAAAGGGTTAAGAGATCAAAGTTTGTGCGAGTGCGTTTTATCTTGTTGGTCGGAGTTGCCTGCCTTCCTTCATTTCGTCTTCCTTTCTTTCATTATTTCTCTTTCTTATCATGTCCACTGCATGACGAAATCCTCTCTTAGCGATTTCCGATCCCCTAATCTTGTTCCTGCCAACTCCAACTGTGTTAACTCTTTTGCAACCGCGCCTGTAGAAATCGATCAATTTGATCAACTCTTTTGCTGCGCGTTGTTAAACATTTCCGATGGAATTGTACTGGCAACATCAGACACAGACTGAAATGCCGACTGAGCTTAAACTATTTGTCAAGTTTGACACTTTCAGGCAGATTGGGGAGTCTGAAATAATGAAACTTTTACTGGAGCTATCGTCGAAACTAGCCTCCAGTGCTCCTTGCACTTCTTTAATGAAGAGACGCAAAATTTGAGCTTAATTTTTGTTCGGATGGTCAACGTAACCTTTAAATGAGCGCAGCAATGAAGACAGAGCAGCATATCTCGGGCTGTTAATTTTTCGATGCGGCGATAGGCAATTTAACCGACGTCTCAAACAACGGTTCCGTGGCTCAATTTGTTCTTACTCTCTCGCTCATCCGAGCTTCGACAGCGTATGTACAAATTATTACGAGCAATCATTGCAGCCGTGTGTGTGTGTGTGGGGGGGGGGGGGGGGGGGTTTCACTCTCCCAAGAGCACGCAGTCGATTTCAGACCGACGGTCGACCGAAGCTTGAATATTTGTCTGATCTCCTACATTTTGAACAGCGCCTGTGCAAGTGCCCTTATTGATTACTGTGCAGTATTGTGCAGTACTCCATATTACTTTGCCGCGCTGCACAGCGACTGAACAAAGCATATGGAGGCTCCAGTGTCAATCGTACGCCCACTAAACCAGCTTGTTTGCATAGAAAAGATGATCCAACGCAATAGTCAAGTGTGAGGAGTGACCTGACAAACATTGCTTCGGGAGCCGAAAGAACGGAGGGAAATATAGGCTCCGTTGCTGAAATGTAGACTGCTGAAAGGAGTTAGAACAAGTGCTCCCTGTATAATAACTTACCCGCTTTCACATTTGGGAAGCAACTGCTTTCCCGCATAGCGTGGGCATCGCTATGGTTAGTATTGACTCCAAAAAATCTGCATAATAATTTTTTGCTTGATCTGATTTATAAATGTTGGAACTTTAGGAAGCAGGTGCATGTTATGTATAATTCAGCTTATTTTTTACTTTCAGTATTCATACTAAAAATGGAAATTATGACTTTTATTTCTGTTCCTCGAGGGGTTCTTAAAAAGTTTAACGCAAGAATTTTGAAAGATAGTCTGAGCAATCATGATTGTTCTACGTCCACTCAATATACCAGTGATGAAGCTATATACCTTATGCATCGCAGTAGACTTTCCGACTACTACGTCTTGAGATAACACGTTAAAACATAAATGCACCGACAGTGAATGCATTTCCAGCGGTAAAGAAAGAGCTCAGGATAAAAAAAAAAGAAGAAACCATGAGAGCACAAGAGTTCACATTGGATACACACCGCGGCTTCTTGGGCCCTTATGCTTTCTATTTGGGCAAACTCGCCTTGATAGGATGAGACATGTCCACATGGCAACTGTAATCTGAACGAGCGTAGGTTAGGGTGTGTTGGTATTCCATAACTGAGGTTTTTTAGCGCACGAAAATGGACGAGAGACGATGGCAAGACGTGGACACAACGCTATGGTAGGCAACTGTAATCCAGTTGCCTACCACAAGCGACAGAATTTATTGATGTAAAACATAATCACCTGGTGTTCTGCCGGATGGAATACCACCACAAATAAGGAGCAGTGTCTTTTTCATGTACGGTAAACTGGGCTGGCTCAACACCCTCTAGGCTAGCTAGTCTGGAGGGGTTGCCTGGCTGCCGCTGTTTCGCGGCCTTTTCGGCCATCACGTGACCAGGCAGCGAGCTTTCGCTCGGGACCGAAGCCCGGCGATAGGGCGTGAGAGCTAGGCGTGATGACGGGTGTATATACACCCCTCGGGTCTCGTAAACATCGTCTCCGTCGGGCGAGAAGAACAGGCACGTGTTCTTCCAGCCAGGACTTCAACGACCGCGACGGTGGTCGCCGCTCCGTAGGCGCTGGTGCTCATCGCGGTGGCGCCTGGCGCTCACTGTAACGTTTCGAGGATTCTTCGAGCCCGCGCGGGTGCTGTTACGTAATGGCGCCTGCGACATTACCGTTGGACGCAACAAAAGGCATGTAGTAGATTTTTGCGCGGAGATTTTGACGTATACAGTGAAGGAGGTGCGCAAGCGATATATTTTCAAGTATATTCGGTCATTCATCTGGTCTCGCTTCTCAGTTACACAATGCTCTTTTATTGGCAATTTCATCTTGTCGAGCTGATTTAATTTTTTTTTAAATAATTAGCTGTCCTTACAACCCCTGGATTCTTGGCCCTTTCACCCTTGTCAGGATTGGGGGCTCAATCCCATCGCTCGTAACCCGTTGTAAAGATTGGAGTCCGGCATGAATTCGAAGGTAGCTGGCCCATGCCGTCGTCCAACTTATCCACGCTGAGGACGTTGATGAAGGGAAGGGAAGGGCTTCTCATCGAGAACGAGGAATATGGGTTTATTTACAGTATTTACATGCAGTTCATCAGTCTAGCATGAATGCGAGAGAAAGTACGTCAGTCTAACACGACTGCTTGAGAGAATGTCTCAGTCTAACGTGACTGCTTAAGAAAGTGTCCTGAGCATCCGCACAACAGCGGTTTTTAAACACTCGGTCCTCCCCCGATTCCAAGGTGGCGGAAACGTTCATCCAGTCATCGTAAACACGCCGCCTCTCCGCGGGACGGTTTACACACACACACGCGCACGCACACACAGGTGCACGGTCCGGAGCCGACGTCAGAGGGGCTTCGTAGAAGTCGGAGCCGACCCGCGCAGTGCGCCCGGGTAGCCTTTGTCTTGCGTCTTGGTCGGCGCGTGGGAAGGGGTGTCCGACGACGTTCCCGCGGCAACTCCCTCACTCATAGCAGATCAGGTCCGCGTTGGGGAGTTCGGTAACAATAGTTGGCCCGCCGAACTCATTCAGTCACAACGGCGACGAGGCTAGAGCGTAACGCCAAGGAAGGTTGCCGCCACTGTCGAAACTGACCGGCAAAACTTGCGCTGCAGCTGACCGTTCTTAACACCCTATAGTAGGTACGAGCCATGTTTTGGAGGCGTCATCACCATCAGTAATCGCTTTATCACAGCTTTTCTTCTATTGTGTCTTAATTTTGCTGTGTACGTTATTGCGGATGATGTGTTAGCACCTGCATCTGCAGTGCTTCCTGTATGCTCTGGGGGAGAATAACTAAATAAATGCAATACTGACACGCGTGTTAAAGAAACGCTATATCGCATGGTTCTCACACGGAAAAGGACGGCACTTTGCAAGTACTGCAGGTTGTGAAAACAATTTCAAGAATCTTATTTAATTTGATCCTGAAATCGGTATCGATCTGACGGACTCGGCGTCGGCGACGTTACCGGGACGTCATGGCACAGCTGACGTCGTGTAGTAATTTGTTGACTGGACTGGACTGGAAAACATTATTGTGGTCCCGCAGGACGCGCTTGGACGTCGTGTAGAAGCTAGGCTATAGGTACAACGATCTTGCTTAGATATAAACAAGAATGTTGCGCGCCTTTCTCCTCGCTGGGGCGCTCGCGTGTGCCAGAGGGTTGCAGGAACGGAGCTAGCTGGGCTGTTGTCACATGACGTCACGACGCATCCAACAGCTGGGTGTCGAAAGCGGTTCGTTGAAACGAGAATTATCGCAAAATATTATAAAGGCCGTAGCTAACGCTTCTCAGTCTTTCTTCTTATATAGCATTTCGGGGGTTGGGACTTTCTACAGCGCAAAAATCAATAAATAAATGAGTAAATTGAAATGACGAGTCGATAATGTGACGTCAATGCTGCTTTAATACGTTGAACGGATAACCGTTGGTCGACTGCAGCTGCAGGATGGCCGCCGAAGGGAGGCCAGGGAGCCGCCTTTGAGGGCAGCGGAGGATTAGTTGGGATGATCGGATTTATGGATTGGCGGCTGCATAGACGGACTTGGTGACGCATGACGGAGTAATTAAAGGTCTCTCGGTGAGGAGGCCTTCGACCTGCTTTTGGCCAGCTTATATCGGCAGGGGACGATGATGAATGAAACCGTAAGTGCGCCATAAAACACGCGAACCGCATACGCGTGCGCACGATTTCTGATATTTTTGTGTCTGTGTGTGCCTGTTTTTTCTGATATTTTTGATATTTCTGATATTCTTGTGTCTGTGTTTGTCTGTTTGCGTGCGCGTGCGCGCGGTCTCGTACGTGTTGCATTGCTAACGTGAATGCGTACGTGTCCTGCTGATTTCAAGAGGCAGTTCTAGTTCCCAGTACGTAGAAACTGCGTACGTAGAGATCTTGCGCGAGCTAAATGCGCATGCGCAGAACGTAGATGCCTCTCTTGAGTAACAAATACGCACGCTAAATCTAAGTGCTGGTGGCAAGAGCAGACTGACTGAACAGCTGCAGTGTTGCGCTTCTCTCCGCCTTATCGAATGATTGCGCGCGCAATTCACATAAATTTCGAGCGTGTACACACCTCTCAGTTCGCTCAGATTTTGGTGCACTGACGAAATCACTGTATTATTATTCGTTTCGTTCTGTGTCCGTATGGTAGTTTTCTTTATTCCCCTTAATTCAAACACACATTTGATTTCACCCGCATCAGCTGGCAATCATCGTATTTCGTGCTCTCCCTCATTTCATTTATTGAACTTTGCAAGACTGTTGTAATGACATATAACGCCTGCGTCGCCTGATTCCCGGCCTGTTCCCCTTTGTAGTAGTAGTAGTAGTAGTGGTAGTAGTAGTAGTAGTAGTAGTAGTAATAATAAAATTTATCAAACGGGCAGGCGACGCCTTCACGCTAAGCGGGCGGCGTCCTGAGACCAGGACGCCGTGCGCCCTGGCCGTCCGCCGCGTCCTGTTCACTATAGGCTCGCCTTGTCAATGTGGGGGATGGCCAGCCGGGATAACCATTGCTCGACGGTTGGTTTCTTGATGGGTTGTACGCTTAGTGTTGTTTTAGAGAGCAGCACTTAAATGCCTGTTACTGCGGCGAACGTCGGCGCCACTTGTATCCCAGCGAACAAACACAGCAAAAGATGAGAGCGAACGCGGAGCGAAGCGGCGATGAAAAAAGCGGCAAGAGAGGCACGAGGAGGAAAGCGGAGAGGAGGGTGCAGCGGAACCTTTAGGTCGAAAGCGGAGGAAGGTGTGGCGAAAGGGTTAAGAGGAAAGCGGAGTTGCCGGCGGCAACCATGCACGCGACGAACGCGGAAACAGCGCTGGCGTAGGCTTCGGACCCATTGCGCATGCGCTACTTCGCCTGCGGCGGCGCCGCCAGTATAGAGAATGCGCTCTGCACGAGCCACGCGTTCCCGTGTTCCCTTTCTTTCTGAACAATGAGCGACGCAACCGGTGGAAATGCTTCGTCTGCCGCTGCTGCTAAACGTGCTGCCCGAGCAGAGGCTCAGCACCGCCACCGAGATAACCGAGTTCAGAATCAAATTCTTTGCCACAATATATCGTGAGTTCAAAACACCTATGCACCTGCGCTCAAACTCGCATTACGGAGTATGGTAATTGTCGGAGAAATTTTTTCAGAGCGCAGCTTTTAGGCACTCGGTATTGCGGCGAGTGTCGGTGTCGTACCTCGTAACCGAGCGAACGAGTATACAGAAAGTAGAGAGCCAACGCGGAGGGCAGCGGGCGATGAAAGACGGCGAGAGCGAAGATAGCGCGAGGAGGAGGGCGCAGCGGGACCGTGAGGCGGGAAACGGAGGAGGGTGGCTGAAGTGTGAGAAGAAAAGTGTATAATGCTGCTCAAGTCGGACTATGGCGGCGAGGGCTACGGGATGGCGCCAGGGTAGCGCTTGTCGTTAGGGTGCCTCGATGCGGTTGCTCGCCTCCGCTCCGTTCGCGGCGGCGCGCGTCGGGGCACTCTACGCGTTATCGGTTTACCAAAGCGCTGCATATGCAGATGTCTGTCTGCGGGGGCTACTTTCAATCGCGTCCACGCATCAGCCACGCGCTGCCTTTTGCGATCTGCCTATTAGCGAGGCAGTAGCGCCACACTTCGCTCCGTTTGGAACATGCCGCATGAGAAATCGTTTGCATGAGCGAATATATCGCGAAATGAAAACACGTATAGAGCTGCGCTCAAATTTCGCATTAGGGAGCGTCGTGATCGTTGGTGAAGTTTCCTTTTTTTTTTTTTTTTTGGTATGTGCCACAGTATTCGATGTCGGTATCGTCGTCGTCGTCGTCATCATCATCATCATCATCATCAAAGTTACTACAAGAGGGTCACGTTTTCATGGCGTTCCGCTGCCGCGACATGTGTCTATAGATATTACTTCTCGGTGAGCTACCCGACGAAAGGTTAGGAAGAAAATAACTCGAACAGGCGCAGGGCAGGGAAGTGGGCGGAGAGCGTGGGGTGCTTGTTTTCATTATTCGCCCTGCGAAAGAGCGGTCAGGGGAAAGTGGCTCCCTAATGAAACTCGCTGTGTTTTCTCGCCTCTCTGTGTGTGCGCGGGGTGTCAGTGATCGAGCGTGGCGCCGTTGTTTCCTCTCCCCTGTGTGCAGGCTTCCCGATTGCGTGAAGGAACGGGTGCGCCCCCTTCTGCCGGTGAGTGGAATTTTTTGTTTCGTTTTCTTTCGCGCATCGTACGCGCGTGTCTGCTGCTCTCGACTGCGACTTGCGTGATCCGGACGTAGTCTGGGGCGGCGGCTACAGGTTGCCGCAGCGAGCGAAACCCTCGACCTGCTGGTGTTGCTTTTGTAACGACCCTCGAAACAGAACAGTTGAGGCTCGAAATTTTTTCTACGCAAAGATTACTGGAAATTACTGGAATGAACCGTTCTCATGCAAGTACAAAGGACACGGCCCAGTTAGTTGTGTGCTGTTGCATTAAGTCCTACGCCAACACTAGCTAAAACGCATCTAGTAGTGCGTGACTTTTCGAGTTTCTATAGTTGCTTGCAGTTTCTGTCCAGCTAACTTGGCGTAACCGTTAATAAACACGCTCCTCAAGTCTCGGAGCCCCGTGGCATGACTATAGAGTGAAGTGTGAGATAAAAAAATAATAGAAAAAGCACACTGGTGAGTTGGGGATGGGAAGTAACGTGGTCCGACCTCTTCACGTTTCATTCTGGCGGGCGTACGTGTACAGGCTCATATACACCGAGCTGTAGCATGACTTTGTATATTTGCGCGCGTGCTTCACGACGCACCCATCAATGTCTCAGTCTACGTCGCGCAGTTCACTTAATTCACTCCAGATTTTTGTAAACACATTCTTAAGAGGGCTCGTGCGCTTAAGTGCTTTGTTGGTTTATAATGAACTTCCAGTTTATAACCGAGCGTTCGTCCCATCTTGCTGTATACTGCTGTGTATGCGTGACTCAGCGAGTGCAAGCGCGCGTGCACGGATCTGGAGTATTTTCGTTTGCTTACTTAAAGCGAGAGTCAAGCTCGACAAAAAAAAAAAAAGACCTTTCTTCGCTCCTAAAAGCGCGAACAGCGGGTCCCTTGTTTCGTGTTTACAGAAAGGAGGGGTTTACGCGAGTGTATGTAACACGGCGTTTCAGAGTCCAAGGTAAGTTTTTTTTTGCCACGGGTGGTTTGCGTCGGACGAACCTCGGGCTGAAAAAGAGAGCTCCTCCGGCTCCCGGGGGGGCCCCGCCACGCTTTGTATTCCCTGTGGCCCTCCCCTCTGGGCCCTTCCCTGACGGTGTCTTCAGTAGTAAACGGATTTATCGCCGGGAACTCGGCGCGCCTCTGGTCTTATATAGAGGGCCTTTATGTCAGTGGCGACTTTGCGCCCGCGCTCTATACTTGGTTGCCTGGGAGACGGCGAAGATAAAGAATAAACGCTACAGAGGATGTATGTGTGCCTTATCGTTTCCCTTAGCTCAAGTATCAGCGAGCCGCTATGCCGCTGGCTTCGGTTGTTACAGCCTCCCGCAGCGTCTTCTCGACCAGAACAGTTATGTGGACACTGGAAGGAAGCACTTAGGTTAGTTCAGACTGATAAGGTATTCTTTCAGAACACTGTACTTTCGTCAGTTTCGCGGTAATGGGTCGAATACTAGAAGGTGTAAAATGAAGGCGAAACTTCCATTACCGTAACCAGTTGTCCGTACGTCAGTGAGACGTGACGGATTTGGAAGTATTTCATTTCATTTGAATCGTTATGGCGCCGTAAATGTCATTAAAACATGCCAGTTCCGCTCTTCGGCTTCCTTAGAATGCAGTTTAGTCCGTACTGCTTTGGGATAATGTTACCTAGACCCGAGCAGACGTCCTCGAAATCTGTGACGTCACGCTGTGCTGGTGCGGGAACTTCGAGATGGCGTCGCCACCCGTATTGCGTCCCCGCGTCCTTTTTTTTTTTCCTTATAAAGCATCCTCTCGTGGCAAGAGTGGACGTTGAACGCTGAACCTGTTTCTTTCGCGTCAGTTTACATTAAATGATGCTCGCAATGGGCGACAAATTGGGAGGGGGGGGTGCTTTAAAACTATAGGTGCTCAGCTTTAAAATGATCGCTCGTAGGGCATCCGCGCGCTTATTATTTTTTTAATTTCCATATACTGTTGACCGTAAAAGGACGTACAACGAATTTGCACACAATGTTCAATACTGAAGTAAAATTAAATAGGAAATGAATTGTCACTGTGGCAGTGATGATGCGCGTAACAAGCTATACGTAAACACCTCAGGATACATTTTAGAACATTATACGAATGCCCGCATGATATTCACGAAATGCATATTTTATAAAAGTATTTCATCACACTGTCATCAAACTTGTCTATGCAACAGGAATCTAAGACAGTGGTAGACAATTCCATTCTTTGCTCATTCTCGAAAAACAAGAAAAGTGTAGTCAAGTTGTTCATTGTAGGAAGTAGCATACCCTGCTGAACAAAGCGGCGCACACGAACGGTATATACGGAAAGCAGGCGTACGCCGCACTGCCTGGCCATTCCCTCATAATTGTTCCAAACACTTTCACAGAAGGAGATGATAATGGGGATGGTGAAGAAGAAGAAGATGATGATGATGATGATGATGATCCTTCAAAACAAATGGCAGGCGCCTATAATGGGTGACGGGCCAAGAATCCTGCGATTGTGCGCCTAGATAATTTCAGGAAAGTATGAGGAACTGGAAAAGGTAAAACGGAACAAACGATGATCTGTAGTTGAGAAGTCAGACCAGACGGATAGATGAATGCATTTTCGAGTGTCCGAATGAAATTATTTAAAGAGAGGCATAAATATAATTAAAGATAGGTTCCCTGATTGCTGTAGACGCGAATAAATTTGAAGTTATAATAACGATAGTAAGGAAAACAGGGATCAGCACGGTAGAATATATTGGTCTCTTCTTTGTCAATCGAAAGGATTGCGATGGCGTCCTTCGTCGATGCCGCCGAATGCTTGAAAAAGACCCGCCCGGCTCACCAGCCTCATGTCTCGCTGGTGCACCGTCTATACACCTGTATATAGGTGCAGTGGTTTCTCTTGGATCACGCGGGTCGATCACGTAGTATTGACGTGATTACCATTGTTTGCTGGTAAATATTGTTACGGAGCGATCCGTACATGGACGAACGCGGTGCTTCGCAGAGCGACGAAGACGACGATGATGGTGCTTGCCACGTGGGCCGGTTCAGACATCTCTTGCCGTAGCTTTCTTTGTCAATATTCTGTAAATATATCCTTCACCTGCATCTCGCCTCCGTCACAATATCAAACCGATGCAAGAAATGCAATGTGTGTGTGTGTGTGTGTGCGCACACGCACACACACACACACACACACGCGCGCGCGCGCGCGCGCGCTAGCGCGCGCACGTTTCAAAGAAAGACGGTAAAAATGAAAAAGATAAGAAAGACTAGAAGTGAGGAAGACAGTGAAAAAGTGTTTTGGCTTTTCCTGTCGTCATCCTTGTTTTTATGGTAACGTCTAATGTCAAATAAGTAAGAACCCGATGTAGGTGTTGTATAGCTTTCGCACTAACATGCGTGCAGAATTGTGTATTGATTCGCGAAAGCATGGTCTACGTCACAGCTGCAAGTAAATAATAGCCGGAGCCTGACATAAGGAGCCTCGATCCTGTGTTGAGCTGTCTAGGTTTTTTTTTTTCCTCGCTCGATTATACCTCTCATTCGTCTTTCCTCTCTTTACAACCGCGACCTTGTGGTCGACATGTGCCGTGGTTGGCAAGCACGACCGCTGCTATAACCGTCCCTCCCTCTTGCTGCCGAGTGCATGTGGGGTGCATATACGAGCGTGTGTTTTCTCAGGCGGCGGCCGCCGCCGTCTCTGCGCATGTCTGCGCTTTCACAGCTCCGAAGTGCTGCTCCATTCGAGTCCCATTAGGTGTCGCAAACGCTATGGACGGGCAGTTGGCGGCGCCGGAACTCTTCTCGCAGCCTATTCTCCGTGGCTTGCCTCTGCTGGCGGGCGGGCAGAGCTGTGCGCATGCATGGACGCTCGCCGCCGATGCACGAGGCGCACACCACGACCGCCACGCGTACGCGCAGCTGGCCCCCTCGTCGTCTTCATCGTTGTGTATAGGGGCGGGTAGACGCGCCGTGTCCTTGGGACGCTGCCCGGGCCGCCTTTCGCCCGATCTCGATGTGCCGCCTTCTCGCCTTTCCATTCGCGTCGGGCAATCAGTGCCGCCAGACCTGACGAGAGACCGCGAGCTTTGGCTTTTCAAAGCTCTGACCTTCCGGCAGCGTGTCGCGACGAGCGTTTACAATACAGACGAATCCCGAGGGAGCCGTTGCGACGTCCGTGTGTGTTACGCCTGGCGAGTCGCTTTCGCTGCCCGATATCGGCGGTGGGAGCGAGCGCGGGAGCAGTTAGCGCGTTCGTGCGGCGCGCGCCTCGAAAGCTTCATTTAGCCCCTTGAGTTTTCGCCCGAGGGCAAGATTAGTAGCACGGTACAGTTTTAACGCGACAGCGTTGAAACTGAAATTTGACGAAACAGAAACGAAACAGCAGATCCGACGTCGGCGTCGCGCGTCCAGCGTCGGACGTTGCTTCGGCAAAAATAATTTCGATGCGAATTCCGAACCGCGCATACCCAACCACTCTTCTACTGCACAAGTTGCTCATACCTTGTCTTTCATTCTTTACAAAGTTATTCCTCGGAATTTTGAGAACGGCAGCTCACAAACAAATGTTACGAGAAAAAAAAAACCGACAGCGCATATCTTTTGTTAACTTATCTCAGACTGAAATATTAAAAGTGCGAAACATAAGTGCGACCGCCTAAGGCCAAACTATACACTGTGGGGTTCTCACCCATGCTCTTGGGACAAAGGAACGAGAACACAGTAGCACAAACAGTCACAAGGGCATTTGTTACACCTTTCATAGACTAATACTGCTAGCCGAGTTGCTATCCACAAGATATGACGATGGGCGCGCGACAAATCGCGGTAGTACGACTCGCCGCGACCGCATAACGAGCGAATATGTTCGCCCCCTGCTGGACGCCAGCGCCTGGTCGTTTGCGCGTACGGTCACGCGAACGGTTGCGCGTTCGAACGATCGTGCTAGTCCATTCCGGGGTAGGCCTCGCGAGACGGTCTCGCAGAAGCATGGATCGGCGCACGAGCAGAACGTCCGCGTCGCTTGCCGAACCCGAGCCAAAGAGGAAGAGCCTTCTCCCTTTTTTACCCAAATAACCCCGCCATTAGGTGGCGTTAGCAGAGCAACACTCGCGGCATCTCTCGCACTACCCTGCAAGCATACCGACCGCCGCACTAAAGCCACGCAGCGAAGCCGAATTACAAGAGACGGGAGCTATGCGAGAAAACAACATATCAGGGGACGCGTGAGGGTCGCGCATCCCCATAACACGTACGCGTACTGGCGCGCGCAAGCGCGTCCACACATGCCTTACGCATGCGCAGATGGTGCAAGACAGACGGGTGCTCTGGCTGGCTCAGAAAAATACGAAACGATGTCTACCAAGGCGAAAGCGACAAGCCAAGTGGACGCGCGCTGGCGCGCATCTTGCAGTTTCAAACGGCGCATTTCTCGCGAGGCACGGCAAACGCAAGGTGCGCGGGCGCGAACTTTCGCGCGCTGGTAAGCGTACGTACAGTTTGGGCTCTATGAGCTCAGCGCGACTGTTCGACAGAGCCGGTGACGTTTTACGACTATGCAAACGTATTTCGATTGCTGCTCAATCGGCTATAATTTGTGGACCTAAATGTGACTTGAAAAGATGGTTGGAATTAAGTTTCAATATACCTTCGTCTCCATGTGTCGTTTACGGCCGTGTCATGCATGGCATGAGAGTGATACTGCGCTGTAGCAAGAATCGCATCCGACGCGGACGCTCCCTATTGTAGAGGGGATGCATCCTGTGCGAAACGCGCACTTTTTTTATGCCTTAGCTATCGCCTAAGAGGCGCGAAGATGAAAGCCTTGTAAAGCCTGCTGTAATCCAACTTAATCACCATAAACCACCTTAGTCTTTATCAATCCGCCTTAATCCACCTTATTCGATGTCAATCCACCCTGATCCGCCTTAATCATCATTAGTCCGCCTTAGCCTACCCTACTCCGCCTTCATCCTCGCTAATCGACCTTAATACACTTTAATCAAATCACTAATCAATAATTAACTTTGCTAATCATTAACCATCCTTTCTACACGGCTGGACATGCTTTGGTTCGCTTCTGGCTTTCCTTGGGTCACGTGATATTTTCTGTAACTCACAAGGCGACCTTGAAACACAAGAGATTTAAAAGTGCTGCAGATTGAACTAGTTGGAACCTATGTCTAGCGAAGCTTTGTGTGAGTTAATAAAGAGTCAAAACACAAGTAACAGACACACACGCACATACGCACACACCCTAACGGACAGACACAGTAAGCGCGGGCGCATGCAAATTATATTGGGCCTTTTGTTAAGCGTAGTTGCTGACTACTTGCGGGCACGACGGACGCCTTGAACGCCTCATGGATTCAGAGGCAGCATGCGCGTACGTACGTAGCTCAAGCGTTTACTTCCTCATTACCGCACGCGAAAGCGACCTATTTGGTTTTCTTTTTTTTCGCATGGCCAACGCTGCCGCGGATGGATGGATGGATGGATGTTATGAGCGTCCCCTTTGGAACGGGGCGGTGGGTTGCGCCTCCAAGCTCTTACTATTATACTGCCTAATATCCTACCTAGGTGAAACAATAAAAAAAGAAGAAAAAAAAACACTGAACTACCACACCCATATTTTCTGATCCCCTATTTCAAGCTGTGCTTTTGTACGTCTCCGTTTTTTGTCGTTTCCCTACTTTTCTTCCACCAACCATCCAATCGCCTCTTACTAATGCCTACTGCGGACAAGTTTACTTTTCCACTGCTCTCGCTGAGCCCAAGGGCTTCAAGGAGGTCAGTGGTGCCTAAATCGACCGCTGGGTAGACGTCTTTACGTTCTAATAAAACATACTCCATAGTCTCCCTAGCTTTACCGCAGCAAGCACATGCTTCTTCTTCCGTCTTATATCTCGCTTTAGAGGTGCGTGTTCTAAGGCATCACGATCTTGCTTCGAAAAGTAATGAGCTTCCCTCTGAGCTATCATAAATTGTTTCTTTCCTGATTTCGTGTTTTCCCGCGGATGTGCGAGGCGAGCGCCATCTGGTGGTGCTTCAAGAAACCAAGCGGCGCTCGTGCTCCGCTGGGATTGGTTGGCCTATTCGGCGCCGACTTTGCAATTGCTAGGCGGTACAGCGGGGCGTAGTATTTCAGGAGTCGTCCGACGTTTGTGCGCAGGCGCGAGTAATATGGGCTGCTAGAGTGAACATGTGGAGGCTTTTGCTCTTTGAATATCTGACTATGCTTAGGTAGCAGATGGAGGCGAAGTTTCTTTGCTCGTTTTGTATGCGTTTGCCTCTAGGCGCGCCGGCATTGCGAGTGAGGTCGTGCGGTCGCCATGCCCACGCGCCAGTTCTCTTGCGCTCCGACGTTGGCTGCGCCGCCGCGGTAAACCAGGTGAAGCAGTGGGCACTCACGCCCCATTTGGGGATGGCTGTCGCTAAAGGTACGTCGGACAGAGAGAGAGAGAGATAGAAGAGAGGAAACGCAGGGAGGTTAACAGACGCACGTCCGGTTTGCTACTCTGCACTGTGGGAAGGGCTATAGGGACGAAGAGAGAGGATATTGAGAGAGCACAATTTCGCGCAAACATTTGAAGGTTCGCACCGAGTCTACACACGGTTGCCAAGACTTGTTGACTTGAGGTACTTCAACGCTTTCGTGGCTTTCTGTTCCATCGACGCGTACGTCGGACAGAGGATGCTAAGCCCACTATATTACAATTCCCCATTGGGGAGTTTCTTCCGTAATTTTTGTTTTTCCCTTCTGAGCACGAATTCATATTTAATACGCCCTGTTGTCGCAGGCGACCCGTTGCTTCTTGTCGGTTCTGGCGCTTGCTTCTGCGGGTCCAACGCGCCCCCGTTCTAATCCGTTAGTACCCGGTGTGTGCGATCCCCAGGGTGTATATGCGAGGCCTCCCTCCGTCCTTGCTCTTCTTTTTTTTTTCGATGACGCAATTCTGTGAGCAGCCAGGTAAACAGCGCTGTAGTTTGCTCATGGGTATATGTTCTTTATCATACGTGTATTGGTGGCCTTCTGCGGTCTTCCGTTGTGCCGTCTTTCTTTCTTTCTTTCTTTCTTTCTTTCTCTTTTGTTTTGTATTTGTTTCTTTTTGTGCATAGATGGCGGCTATGATGACGACATGGTTTATCTTCGCCGAATCTCGATCCCATTCTGCCTGGCCAACAAACTGCAGATCAGTATGATGCAAGATGACGCCATTTTGATCTGTAGTTCGAGCGCAACTGAAGCGGTATTAGCCACCAACAAATTTCGACAACAAGGACCGTTATATGCTGGGACGCGGATACCACGAGGCGTATATACGTTGTTTCTGTGGCGGAATGTGGGTTCAAACCTGAGTGCCTATAATGGTATGAATGATCAGAAGAGACGCAAATGAATCCTCATAAAATCCTTGCGTTGGACGTTTTTGCCTACGGCCAAGGTTAGATGACGGCTTCCTTCGTGAAAGTCCGGTTTCTGTTTGCCGCTATTACGCATTATTCTATATGGTTTACAGCGCCCTTATTTGATCATGGTAGGCCCCCGAGCTACCGACTCTATCACCTTCTGGATAGCTCAGTTTATGTAAAAACGCTTTTACAGCGCGGCTGCCCTGCCTGGTGATTGTCGTAATTGGATTCCAATACCGACGCTTACGTTTGCTAAACCTTACGAATTATTTAACCACTCTACATGTACGTGACCATTGCTTTGCAGCGTCATGATAAGGATCGGCTGAACTGCAGCAACTCGTCCTGTCAAGGTTCTGTTACCTCCGCCTTAGCTATTTCCGCAAAATTTGATCAAAATGTTGTTAATAGCAAGGTTTAGCTTGTTCGGTATACCGGTAAAACGCAGGCGGACGGGGCGTTGGGGCGGAGGCGTAAACGTGAGTGGTCTGCATGGTGCAGCCACGTGGTGGCGCAGTGCTCAAACAGACAGAAACAGCTAATATTGCATTAACGAAGTGTATTTTACTTTGTTGCGGCTGTAAATTTTTGGCAGCAAAACGATTACGCCAGTGCCGAAAATTCACACCAGCTCAGTGACTAGAATTATGCTATCTGCCTTCTGGCACGTTTGTAAATATTACGGGTATGTGATTGTGCTTAAAAATGTAACAATGGAAATGCGTAGCTACTTGTCGCGATTTCGCGTGCACGACGTTGCCACACACACATCGCGTGGCAGGATCCGCCAGTCATGTTGTTTGTCTCCGTCGCTTGAAGATCGCATGCACGTTTGCGTGAGGGGCCCTCTTAAAGGGCCCCTCACCAGGCCCCATAGTAAATTTTAGTTATACGCTGGAAGTTGTTACGTGTCCCCTAGGCAGCGTTCCGCCGCAAAACTTTTTGAACTCGGCTCATTAATAGTCGAGATAGAAATATTTCAGTGCCGCGAACCCACGATTTCAGGAGGCGAGCTCCACTGCCAAGCGAAGCCCTCTCTCGACTCGCTCCGTCTAGCCTCCGCAAGCGAAATTCCTTCCCTGCGTTCTCCCATACCAAACTTTGAGAATCGCGTGACGCATATGTGACGGGCCCCGCCTTCATTTCAATTTCTCGTCCCTTTTTTGCGGCGCGGCGAACTTCCGCTGACGGCGTCGCGCACAAGCTGTTGCGATTGTCTCGTTTCGCGCACCGCCCCATCTTGCTCGCTGCGCACGAGGAGACCTGACTAGCGGTATAAGTCAGCGCTACAGGAATACTGAGGCAGACACAAGCGGATCACAGAGCATGATTCCGCTGTTACGTTCGACCTGCGGGGGCTGGCGATCTTCGGGGAATCTTCAATCCCGAAGTCTGTCTACTGCGGCGACTCGCTTTGAAAGGACGACAATACGCTGAGTCAACAGCCCGTCGGTGCCACCATGTCTAGGCGTGGTCGGTGGATCAAGTATTGTTAGTATGTTCACCGTCACGGTCTGTTTGGAGCAGGGGAGCTCCTGGAAGATGTTTTGCGGTGCTATCTCACGGGTCTTAGAAGTCGTCAGTCAATGGGCAGACGCGGCGGCCACTGTCTGCGGAGTTGACTCTGGGATAAAGAGGCGCCTGCTCGGGGCAGCACCGTGTCTGCAAGAACCCTCTCACCTCGGTGTGGTCAGTGAAACCTGTGCGGTAGTGAGTGTGTAAACCCTACCCGGCAAAGGGGGGTTGGCGACGATGACTTTGGAAGCGCCCATCGGTCGAAAGTTCAACGGCCGTTTTCCCTCACCTAGAGATCTGGAGAGGACAGAGTGTTTAGAAACAGCCGTCGTCGGCTGTTCAGTGTGCATTCTCTTTCAGTCATGCTAGACTGATGAACTCTAACGTTCTCCTTGTAGATACTCTAAATAAATCCCATATTCCTCGTTCTCGATGAGAACAAGTCCCTCCTTTCAACAACGTCCTCAGCGTAGATAAGTTGGACGACGGCATGGGCGAGCTACCATCTATTTCATGCCCGACCCCAACCCTTACACAGCGCTGGAACACGGTAGAAAATGACATAGTTTGGTATCTGCGCACGCGACTGCACGACGTGGGAACAAGCAGACCAAACGGAAGTACATCTCTCTTGCTGCGGTGCGAAGTAAAACAAAAACCGTGTAGACGTTCGGTTTTTGTGTTTTATCATTTCTCTAAACTTTAATTCGTCTATTCAAGCAACGGATTACAGACATAAGAGATATTGCCTTCAATAATTATCGAGGTCACGTGTCGCTACGAGCGACGTCACAGCGAAAACACGTGTACCTAGGCGCACTAGCAGGTGTATGTCATCCTTCGGTTTGGAGCGCGGCGGCCGCGAGGAGAAGGGAAAACGGCGTTCGGTGTGAAATTTCGGATCTTTCCGCGGTGCGCAGCGATGCAATACTTAGCAGACACGATCGTCATCGCACATTCTATGCTCTGCGGTTGTCATCTCAAAATGGCCAGACCTGTCCCTCGTTCCCTCCTATCTCTCTCTTTCTTCCCTCTTCTCGTGCTCTCGCTATGCTTGCTCTCCTTGGTAAATACTCTCGAAAAGGGGGCGTGGGGACGGCATAATTATGTGCCATGTTTTTCGTCTAAACCCTAGGAAGAAGGCCGCTTGCGATCGTACTGGTTGTCCCAACACATCCCGTTAATGGAGGCGCCCTCTTCGGTTCCGCGGGAGCGCTCCCCATTCTCGCCTAAGGGTGTCGAGCGATGTGTTTGGACAAGCGACGCGTGTCCACGTGCCCTTCCTCTCGCGCCCCCGCTGTTTCCCGACAAAAAAAGAAAAGAGAGAGAGAGCAAGAAAAGAAAACGGAACAGCGCCTCCTTGCCCGCAACACAGCCGCCCCCTTTCGCCAGCTTCGGTTAGCGGCGGGGGGCGCGAGCCGGCCATTACCGCGCGAGCTTTCTGGGCCGCGGCAAATCGATGGCCGGAGGGATCAAGAACGCGGGACTGTTTCGGCGCCGTCAAATTGGCTTCGCGCGCTGAAAGGAAGAGGCCATCAGGTTGTGGAGGGTTGAAACGAGCCCTATATGTTCTCCTTCGAAGGGCACCTAATGGTAGTTCATCACCGCTCGCCGCCGACGCTGGCGGCGACCCTTTATTCTTCTTAACTTGCAGCGGTGCGGGCGCTCTGAACTTTTACCGCGTGCAGTCCTGCAGGCTCTCGCAAGGTGTGTATATATATATATATATATATATATATATATATATATATATATATATATATATATATATATAGAGAGAGAGAGAGAGAGAGAGAGAGAGAGAGAGAGAGAGAGAGAGAGATACACGCGCTTGGCCGCGACTGATGTCCGTAGCGGTATCGGTAGATGCTGGAAAAAAAAACTGTGCCGATGTATGCAAATCCGGACAGCTCATACATCAAAGGCAGCGAAACTGTGCAAGCGTTTCTTTTTTCACGTCATATATTTATGACGCGTGTTCCTGTAATCCGCGTCTTGCTAAATGTTGCGACCGCCTGGAGTGTTTTATTCTGGACGCTGTCAGGTTCCGCCATGTTGGCGTCTTGAGCCAATCAGAGAGGGCCTGTATAGCAGCCCTGTGAACCAATCAAGGCAGAAAAGATGGCGAATACAACAATATGGCGGGATTTCAGTGTGTTCATAATATCGCACCTGGGTGGCTACAAATAGATGGTTTTACTGATGAGCTATGGTACAAATATCCATACTGACGTAGTTCTTTTTTTCCTCCGCGGCAACAAGGTGATGTATAAACTAAATTGCAATATTAATTTTTGTACGACTGACGTATACGAAAGGTGGACAAAGTCTGCACTCAACGCCTCTTATCGCTGCGAAATGTACGAGACTATTTGATTTCCGAACCAAAGTATACGTAAACTATCTCGGAAGCTGCTCGTATGTGATTACTGCATTAGTGGCACGCTGTAGAATTCGTTTGTCCACGCTACGTTCAGCCATACTGTGTAGTTTCTTCAAATACTGCGTTACCGTCGTCGTTGTCGTTTTAGAGTGACGTATCACGCAAACCTAAAAACGCACTATCGCGTTACCATTACCGCCTCACCCTTTCGGCCCAGGCAACGAGGTCTTCTTGTGAGGGGCCATCCTAGGACTCGGGCCTGCCAGATAACTGAGCAGAATCTCAATAAAGTTGTTGCCACCACAATTACTGCCTTGCCCGGCGCTAAGTAGGCCTGGGTGTCGCAGAACAGTTGCACGCGTAACTGGTACTTGGAGTGGGCAGTAACGATGACGCTAAGCCGCGCTTAACTTTTCGTTGTCGCAGTATTACGTTTCACGTCATGCAGTCTCGAAAATTCTCTGTAGTCTGTGGAGTCATGTCGGAAACGGCAAGTCGGCTTTTCTGCAAAGTTTGATCGTCTCGAACGTGTCTGGCAGCGCTATGGAGAGCCTGTACGGCTGAAAACACTGCGGAAAAGGAATTAAGCGTGTGGTGCAGCGGTTGTGTTTCGCCGGACGGAAATTCCCCGTCGGATAGGGACTTTTCTGAATGGGGTAAGACGGCATTGCTAAAGCTGTTCAAATAACGAATGTTTTTAACGGTACGTCCCCCCCCCCCCCCCCCCCGTCCCATTTTATGTTTTTTCTTCTTTTTCAACGCGATGCGTACGTGCACTGCTGTACCTAAATATACACGGTGTCCGCTTGCTTGCTTGAGCTCGACACCACGGCGCTCAACGAATCACTGTAGCAGTGAGCAGCTTCGTCCTGATCTTCGTGCAGCGCACTCTGCGGTAAAGTCACTTTCCTGATTGTTGACGTGCGAGCAGGATTGTCGGGTGCTGTGCTGCAAGCACTCGCTTTGACGCTTAATTGGCTGACCTACCTTTGCTCTTTCAGGCAGGCTGTTGTGTCTGTCTTGGAATCTTTTGTTTACGTTTACACGTAGTCGTGTTGGTGTTGGTAGCAGTAGTAGGTATTATTATTATTATTATTATTATTATTATTATTATTATTATTATTATTAGTAGTAGTAGTAGTAGTAGTAATGGTGATGTTGGTAGGCGTCACGTTTCATTTGCCGTCGTGATGCGAGTCACTCCGCCCCCATTTCCGCCCCGGAGAAGGCAATACAAGGTGATGACAAGCATTTACACATAACTATGAAATGCTCGCAACAACAACAGCGTAATGCGCGAACAACGACGACGACAGTTCACGTTTTTGCGCGTTCCATTCTTATCGCGTGTCACGGCCAATATGTGAGAAAAGATTGCGGACGTTTTGTGAGCGGTATATATTTCTATATGAGAAACAAAGCGAGAAAGAGATAAACATTGAGCACGCGAAAGAATAAGCGCGGCTGCTCAATTATGAGCCATCGTCCGTGACCAGCTGTAAGTATGCGCACTTACAGCCAGTCACGCGTTCAGTGTTCCCGCCTCGCTGTTTGCATAAAAGCGAGCGAAGACGGTGTCGTGCCGCCGCCGTCTTTTATGCAACAAGTGTCAAGTCTCTACAGGTCCTTCGGGACTGGTACATCCGAGAGGCATGCATCTTTAAAGAGCCTACGCGAAAGGCGGCGAGAGATTAGGGTGCAAGAGCCGGGGAGGCTAACGAGAAGTGAATTCGGCCGGCGCTACGTGTGTTATACTTTGGGCGCCCTATAACAGGATGAAAGCGAAGGCCGGGATAACAGCGTACGCATAGTGCTTTACATACGCGGCTCTGTGTGCAGAAGGCGGCCTTTGAGAGAAGCCACGTGGCGAGAATCGATTTGCGCAACCGTACATGGAGTACGGGGACTGCCGAAGGAAAGTGCCGCAGCTTGTTAGCGAACCGAAGACGCAGCACGCGCGTGCCTTTGGAGTACGCTTCCCGCCGTAGCCGCCGGTGAATCGAATGCGGACGGAGGCGCCTTATTCTTGCCACCGGAGGCGAGGAGTTTCATCGGAGGCGTCCGAGAACTGGGGTGGCTAATTAGCGGTGCTAAGCCGGCCTGCAGGATTAGGCGCGATCTTCGGCGAAAGCCAATCCGTGTTGCGCTTGGCTGCGAGAAAGAGGAGCGTGTCCGCTACACTGTGCAAGTGATGTCGGCGCCTTTGTTTGCGAATTGCTGGTCAGTGAGAATAGGCGGGAGCAGAACGTGCCTCGTTGGGAGCGTTCTGAGAGCGATCCGATCAGACCCGCCCGATCTGTGTGAGCGGGAGGCAACAGATAAGGCGACTACGTCTCTTTCTTTTATATTCATTTCAATAAAAAGAAGAAAAAAATATTGTGCCTGCTTTGAGTGCTGGTTCGTGCGGCGTGCATCGCAGATGAATGAATGAATGAACGTTTGTAGACGTTGAACAGTTTACGTGCGCTGTCGACACGTACGCTACTATTTCTAAGGGCTTACTATAGAAAGGCCGCGCGCGAGAACTGTCGTCAGGAGAACGGCGCCAAAGAAAGAAAAAAGAAAAGCGACAGATTGTATGTCGGCACTTTCGCTTCCTTGCCACTCCTTTGTAATCCTTGCGACTGAACAGCGCGGCTACTGAATTTCGAGGAGCACTGTGAGATAAAAGCAAGCGCACAAAAGCGCCTCCTCAAAAGGGTCAGGCGGTTGAACAAAGGAAACCTTGCTTCGGACGGTTTCGGTTTCTGGGGCCGCGAGAAAGGGGGGTGCTTTGGTAAGTGAAAAGCGCACCCTGGTTTGCCTTAGTGACCCCCGCCCCCTCCCTCCTTTTCTCTCACTCATTGCTGGCCGAATCTTTCAAAGCACGGTCCGGTTGACCAGCGTCTTTGTACAAGGCGCACGATATGCGGGCCAGAATGTCTGTGGTATGCGCCCCGGACTTGACCGGACTCGGTCGACCATCCCGAGAAAGAGACCGGGAGAGAAAGAGAGAGAGGGGTAGTGAAAGGGCGTAACACTGAAGTGATCGGTTTTGCAGTAATCGTTTCGTCTTCAGCGCAAAAGGGACACAGTCACTCGAGAAGCATGCAGCACAGGCGCTGGCTAACAGTTGACTTTTTATTGAGAAGTACAGAAAATGGACAGATTTAGCTGAGCGTCGCTTGCTGTCCACTCCGCTCACGTTTCATACGCTCAGACACTTCAGGGAACTGGGCCGGTCTAATGTCACGATTCCATTCCAGTGCCATTCCCCTTTTCAAGTATCGTCAGTGGTCTGAGCGGTGTTCTGCGTACGGTATCACTAAGGTCGTTTGGCTATGGAAAGTACGTTGATGATGAAAAACGAAATAGAGAAAAAAAAAGACGGAATAGAATCGAGAGAAAGGAATAACTACATATTGCCGCCCGTGCTTTATTTACTTCACATTCAGAATTTGATAGGCGTGTCTCCGAGTGACACGAGCGACCGCCAACTTTCAAGTCAGCTTGTCTGTAGCTCAACGAGAGAGAGAGAGAGACAAAAGAATAAACAGGGAGGTTAACTCAACAAAAAAAATCCCCACTGGACACGCCGTCTCGATCCGTGCAGTCAGCTCGGCAGCAGAGCGAATACAGCATTATCTGCATTCCTCGGTCGGAATGAGCGCTGGGCGCACTCGTACATGCATTTGAAATCGCACAAGCTGTCTTGAAATGGTTAGCGTTTAGCTAAATTTATCGGATATAAGAGCTCAACATGTGGCGCATACACTCCGTCCAAGACATTTTCCAATCAATCAATCAATCAATCAATCAATCAATCAATCAATCAATAAGCCGAGACACGCTTTTTGAAAGCTTGTACTATGCGAGAAACGGATGGCGGCGGGACTAATGTGACCGGCTCGCATGTTGGCGCCGTAATTACGATTCTAGCATGAGGTCCACCATCGTACAGTTTGGCCAAACGAGCTGCTTGGAAAAACGCACTTGAGTGTATTGCGTACAGTCTAATAAAATGTGGACATAAAGGACGTGAAAAGGGCGACGGCGGCACTAGGGATGTTTCCCGGCGACGTTCTGCACGCGGTTCTATACTTGAAAACTTTGAACAAATAACAAGTCGCGATAATTGGTCTCGGAAGGGAAGCTCGTTCGAAATGCATGCTAAACACTTCTATTTAGCTCTGCGGTACGTACAGCCGCCGTCATACCTAACCCAATCAATGAAGACAAATCTATAGCTGCTTCGCTTTTATCAAACACGAGCTGTAAGCAACATACACCAAAATGCTCCGGAATGAAGACGCATTAAGCGAGCGAATGCGAAGGACTTCAACTAGAAATCTCCAGAATCCTCTGCGAGAGAAGCAGAAGGGATATTTAAGTATGACGGTGGTTTTACGTAGACACCGGTATTACTTCTCTCCGCTGATAAGAGAGACCGCTGCCTCTGTCGTTTTGCCATCTGGTAATGAAAATTAAGTCACGGTGTGTGTTTCATTTGCCAAAGCAGCTCGCGGCTTCTGAGAGGCGCCGTAGTGTTGGGATTCCGAATTTATTTGGCCACCCACCTGAGGTTATTTGCGTGTACCCAAAGCACGGTGCACGAACGTCTTTCTTTTCTTTTCTTTTTTTTTAATCGGTCTTCATCGGAATGCATTGGCTGCGTCGAGGAAAACAGGTTAGTTGGCAATTTTACTTAGCACAAGGACGTAGGACACGACGACAAGCGACGAGGACAAGGGCCGACTATTTGCTAGTTCGTCGCGTGAACTACAGTCGCGCTCTTACGCTGTGCACGCCGTGGGAGTCGAACCCGCGACCTCGCGCGCTCAGAACGCCGTAGCGCTACCGCTGAGATTCAGCTGTCGGTCGGAGCAGACCTGTCGGCGCCGCGCTGTCTCCTGCGTCAGGGCGGTGCTTTTCCCCGAGGCAGCCGAGTGCGGCGGAGAAGACGAGAAACGCGGCGCGGCGCGTGCCTCGCTAGCTGTTGCGGCAAGTGAACAAAAAAAAAAACTGCGGCGGTTTGCGAGCACAACAGCAACAGCGGTAGCAGCAGCACAGTGGAACGCTAGTGGTGGAGTGCTTTTCCAGGCGTGGTTGCCGTCCAGACGGAGCGAGGGCGGGAGAGCGAAAAGTCAATTTGCCGCGGCCAGAATGTGGACAGTAAACGCTTGCGGGCTGTCCGAGCCATTGACCACGGTGGCGAAGGTATGCCGTCTAAAGGGAAGGGGTGATCTAAAAGGAAGAGCGGAGGGGCGGGGGTGGAGGGCGGGCGGTTGTTGCGGTGAACGCAAGAGTTTTTGAACCGTGGCTAAGCACCCGTTGGGCCGCAGTAGGTTTTAGATCCATACATCTGTGAAGGCTTTGAAGGTGCCGCCTGCGGTTCTGGGGCCTTGCACTTAAAGGCAAGTACTCCAGGCACCTCAGCCGTGGCCACCTCGTAACACGAAAAGTATTGCGACTGGGTAGATCTGCTCGCGTTTATCTCCGGAAGTACTAGGTGTCTAGCGATGTGGTAAATACGTATTTGATATTGTACTTCTGGGTCAGCATTCTTTTGTTTATGATACGTCTACGGAGAGCCTAGAACTCTCTAATCATATCTTACGGGGACCATATTGGAATACCCCTAGGAATGCTGTAGGTGGCGCCGCAAAAGACATTGACTGAACTTTCACTCGCCTGGAATAATTAACGGGCAAAAGAGCTTTCCGGTAATCCGCTTTAAAATCAAGTTGTCAGTAGTTTTTATTGTGGGATTTTCGTTATATTACGTGTCAGCTTAAGCCGGAAGTAAGCTTATTTTGCGTCTGTCTTTGACCAGCTACATATTTAGCAATTAAAGGGCTAAGAAAAAAAATGAATCGAGCCAGCTCAAGCTTAAAGGTCGTCGCCGCCATGGTAGAAAAAAAAAAAAAAAAGAAAGCGTGCACAAGACAGTGGTGACTATTATTATTTTTCTTTCTTGCCGCCCTGCGCTTTAGTGGGCGCCGTTTCTGGCTTTAGCCGCACTGACCTTTCTAATTTCAATAGTAAGGACGGCAGTCTGTCCTCTCAGGGAAATAATGTCTAATGACCCTGCTGTTAGCGCTCTCAACAGCCGTCTTTTTCTGCTTTGCGTAGGCGTTCGTATGTGCCCACGTGTGACGAAGTCCTCAGTGGTCTCTAATCTTATCATACGCGACGGTTAGGCGATAAGCCGTGCCATATTAGTTTATCTTACTTTCTCGTTGGTTTATCGGCAGTGTCAATACAGGCAAGATTTTCTGGAGGCTCGTAGTGCGAGTTTGTATGTAATACGCAAAGAAAAAAATCTGTTAGTGCACATCTCTCGATGGATGTCGCGTTAGTGCATTAAAATTAAAGCATTCTAGCGAGACATTGTAATATGAACGCCGAAACGCGTCCTATATGAGGCGTGTGTGAAGCCGAGCTCCTCTCACGCTTGCGATGATTATTATTATTATTATTATTATTATTATTATTATTATTATTATTATTATTATTATTATTATTATTATTATTATTATTTATTTGCATTCCATTTGAAGCGGAGTGGTTTCATTTAGCATATTTATATACATCTCCTGAATATTTTTTCTTTCTCAAAACTTCTCTTCTTTTAGTCGTACCATATCCATTCCCTGCTTCCACCAATACTCTAAACCTCTTCCTTGTCTCATCTGCTGACTGGTTGATGCCTTCTGTCCATTTTAAATCCAAGCACTTCTGGAAGGTATGCGTTACCTACGAATCTAACTGGGTGAATGTCATCGCCTTCCATTATGGATCTGCTGAGTGGGCTTCGGATTTTTGCGGCAGCACATACATACCTCACCTTGCTGGGAATATTTGCTCCGGTGTGTTTTTGTCCTTAGGCAACCAGCTCGAGCCTCAGATAGCAAGGCACTCCCGTTTGTATTATCTTACAGATGTTCCCTTCTAATGGCTTCCCATTCTCCTAAACCTCCGTGGTTTCTTTTTGCTTCCATTCTTTGCATCTAATTCGCTGTCTCCGTTTCTCTCACTTTATTTGCGATTAATCCCTGTTGTCTATTTACGCTTTCGATTACCCTGTACTTGGTTGCCAACTTTCTTCACTGGACCCGCTGCGCCATCTACCGTCGCCGCCGCGAAGTGCGCGCGTGGCGCATGTGTTAATATATATGCGGACAAGATATATGACGCATGTTCGATTCCGCCCAGTACATACCCAATGGCACTTACGTAATGGAAAATTTGGAAGTGTGCGGGAAAGCCACTCACTACTCGCGCTTGCGAGAGCCAGGCTAAGCGGGTGTCAAAACAACATTCGGCGCTTTATTGTCCATCGCTACTGTTATAGCGAGGCTGGGATAAAATTACTGATTGCGCACGTAGATTTCACCTTTTTAAAGAAACCTACCAGTCAATAAATTGGCGCGACTACCGTTTGTTGTTGCGGATCAGTGGTGCTTTTTTGCTGTTGTACATACATTTACGTTGAACAGAACAAATAAACACCGTAATTAATCGTAAATGATTTAGCGGAAGCATGCCTGCGATTGTCATCTCTGTGCTAAATTTCCATGGAAACGAGGCAGGGTGCAGTATAGAAACATCTTTATGCGCGTTCCCGGTAGCCACGCAAAGAACTGGCACAGTTTCAATTCCGCACAACACCGACGCTGATTCTTTGTATCTAGAATGCTGCGAGCTCCAAGGCATTCAACATCATTGTGCGGCATAAGTCAATATGAGCAGTGTTACAAGTGCTGGTGCTTTCATCAGCGCTGAAGCCAGCGCTTGAATGGGCAGTGCAGTTCTTGAGTTGCCTTCTCTGAGCGCTTGGCAAACGGCTGCGCTTGCGGCGCGTGGAAAATCGACATCGTTATATGTCGTTGCGTGTCGTTCTTTGCATAGCGTCGTCCGTATATTTGCAGACGTAGTGCATAAATTAGTAGCGTCTGTCGGCTGCGCCAGTTGAAGTCGTTAACGAGTAGCGGGAACAAGAGCGTAGTTTTTTCTTTTCTGAATTAACACGGAAAACAGAGGCAGTGACAAATCAATTAACAACTAACGAGTTGGCATGTCGCGGTTTCGCAGCATTGTAAGCGCTGGAAACTGGGCCCAGTCGAGATGCGCACTGGTGACCGTTTACTGTGCTCGCTGACCACAGCCTGCTACTCCTCTTGCGAAACGCACACAGACACTGTGTACTTCTCCCGCGTCAAGCCGCGGCAGCGGATTGCCGTATTATAAGCACGACCGAAAAGCTCCCCATGTACCGGCTAATGCATCGGCGCCGCCCGAATAATCGCGTGCCGTCCTCAAGCGGTATACCGCATCTTTGGAAACTCGGCTGCCGGATTATAATAGACCATGTCGGCTCATGCATGCCACCGCGCGTGTCCCAGTGTTGTGGTCTGCACGCCGCATAATCCGCCCTCGCGTCCGTCTCCGAATCACGTGCCCCTCGATCCACACCCGCGCCCGCACGAATTTAGGCCCGCGGCTCTCTGTCGCCTTCCTCTCGATTCTCATCGACTGCGACGCCATCGATTTAGGCTCGTCCACGACGAAAATTTTCAGCCCGCCGCGCACTCGGCTTATCGCGATGGCAAACGGGAAGCCTCGTCTTGTTTTGTTTTGTTCCACGCGGTTTAGTCACCAGGTCAGCGCCAACGGTCTCCGATTAAATCACAGCGTGCGCCGGCTAGTACGCTGCGTTTATGTACTTCCTATTCTGCACCCGTGCTCAGGGTTGCTGTCGTATCTTTTCTGTAACGCGTATGAGGCATACGCGGACGTGTGGTTGAGTGCCTGCACCAATCCGTGAGCGTTGTGACGGTTGGTCGATGCTTGTGCGCGCACTGTCTAGGAATAACCGTCCGCAGTAGACTATATGGAACTTCGGGTGTATGGTTAGTCCAGAGAAAAACACAGCACGAACAAAAAACACATGCACAAGCGCACACAGGCGCGCCCTCACTCACTCGCAGACGCCCTCAACCACACGCATCATACACACATCTTATATAGTATACTATAGAAGAAATAAATACGTACTTGCAAGACGAAAGTTGTCCTGTCAGTACCTATTCTGCGGCACTGTAGCATATACACGGTCAATGGGCTCGCTCTATACTGTTCCGGCACTGCGTGCGATATTTCACTGAGATTGGAAGGCTCCCTTGCAACCACCGCATGTTGGGCGTCCAATGTATAGCGTTCAGTCTAACCTTTCTATGCGACTTCTTTGGATGAGGCCTTGTTATCCGAGAACTATACAATAGGTTGTTCCGTGAAAGCGAATAGCTATAACTATATCTTGTGATCTTGTTTGTTTGGCGTGCAGATATTTGTTGCTAAGAGACACGTGGTTATTATGGTATAATGATACGAAGGATGCACCAAACTTCGCGTGACTGCATTTAAATATGCCAGCTCAAGCGTATATACTATGATTGAGCCGCGGCGCGCCACGGTAAAACGGCGCTGTGTGAGCTGCCGCTATAGCATGCATTGCAAGGAAGAAAAGCATTCGCTCCAAGATGGATCACCGGCGAATGGCCCAGCGCTGCGGGTATTATAGCCATTGCAGCTTGTTTGTTTCTGTGCGTATCGGGCTTTAGAATTTCTTAGCAGAAAAAAGAAGGACATATATTTAGGGAACGCCTGTTTTTTTTATTTTTATTTTTTTTAGTTGCGTATTTCCGAATGAAAGTGGCTGTGGATTACTCAACTATTTAGCGAATTAGAGGAGGCATTGAGTGTTGACTTCGCAAAGCTTTTGAAGGAAAGAAGGAAACACCGGCTGGCTGGCTTTGTGTCGGGTGCCCTCGGACATCAACTATAGACGAAATGTTCAAAGACGGCATCCTAAATTCTTTCGTGTCCTTCTCGCTGTGGCCCTGCATGGTCTTCACGCATGGGACACGATCGTGAATCGGAGCGCATATTTACTAACTCCGCGTAATACAGGAGGCAAACAAAATTGGCAGACTCCATCGGTTCCGCGTGCACGGGGCATCTTTAGAGAAGCTTCATGCGTTATGCCTTTTTCACCTGTTCTCTATCTCCCTACCTTACTCCCTTTGTGATTTCGCGTTCATCTATCCACATTACCTTCCAGTGTACTAAGTTTATTTCGCTCACTGTGGCGAAGTTAGTTACATTTTTATGCTAAGCTCGTTACGATACATTGCTCCACGTTGGTATCGACGGTGCAGGCGAGCGCAAGCATTCACCGAGGCGCGTTAGACGTGATGGTGCGACGCGGCGTAATTCGGCGCTGCTCGCCACGCGCTCGCATGGGGTCAGTTTCTTTTGCTCACGACTGTGCTGAGTATTCGCGGAAGAAATTCTGCGACGCTTGGTTTCATTACCACTTTGCTTTCCTGGTGGCGTATGTGTTCTTTTAGTCCACGTATACGAGGAAGTTAGTGCATTGTCGTGCAGGAGTGCCGAAACGGCTCCCATAAAGAGCGGTGAAATACATCATATATATCGGGCCGATCCACGCTCAGCGACAGCCGCGGCTGTCAGGCGACCGCCTCGCTGTATATGAAGGCTGTCGTACGCTGACAGCTTTCTTTCCCAGCCACGGCGCGAAGCGGCAACACCGGCCTCGTCCATCCATCAGTGAAATCGGCGATACTCGCCAGAGCGCGCCTCTCCCCCCCCCCCCCCCCCCCCCTGCCGCCCGTTCGAGGCAGGCGGATGGGGGCAACCGCGATGGTGACCGGCGTGTGTTATACGCTTCTCCGCGGGGCGAACCTGACCTGTGTGCGTGCGTGCTTACACGCGCTCACAGGCCACCGTGTCCCGCGTGTGTGCACGCCAGCTGCACGCAGGGCGAGATCGATGTCCGGCGGTCGCTCATTAGGTCGCGGCGCCCGTCCGGACGGACCCGCGCTGATTCGATCAGCCGGTCGGCGAAGACGGGCGGCGGCGTCCCTCCCTTCTCGCCCCGTTCGGTAATGCGCACCGGGGTCGTCCCGCGCGCGTGTAGTACTGGCGTTTCGCGCTCTCCGTGCGCTCTGATCCGCGAGAGAGCGCGCGACCCGAATGATTTCATCCGGCCGCACTCGAACCACGGTTCTCGCCCGAGGGCGAGAGAGAGGGTGAAGAGACAGCCAGAGCGCCGCGGGTCGCACCGCTTGACGAGCGATGGTTATCCTCCCTCCGCCGCTGGCGTTCGTTGGCGCTTCTTGGAAGCGCGGGCGTCTGGTTGCGAACGAGGAGCGAATGCGAGAGACCCAGTCGTCGACGGCGCCGGCATTGCCCCCCGTCTGACGACGAAGCTGTGGTAGTTGGGCGAAGGGTGGAAGCAGACGGGGATTTAACGGAATCTGGGCCAGCGTTCTCAATCGATGACTTTCGCGGACGCTTTTGAAATCTTTGTGCGCCGTCGTCGATCGCCTCGCGTTCGCTGCCTAGGATTTCTCGTACCAGGTCGCTGTGACGTTGCGTATTTTGATGGCGATATATATATATATATATATATATATATATATATATAATTCAAGCCAATTGGTTATCGGTAAAAATGGCTCACATTGCATTGCGGTAACGACACACTGCGGAAACAGCGCTGGTGCTTCGGCGCTAAAAATAAACAAGAAAAATCAGAATGACAGTCGTTTTATCTCATAATAGTCAAGCTGTCATCGTAAACTGAACGGAAATAACAGTTGAATCTCCATTTAAGAAAGTGATGACCACGCACGAATTATTTCGTTAAATCGGGAAGTTCGTAAAATCGAGAAAATAAATTTACGGTACTTCGAGATCTAAAATTGTGACCTAGCGACATGCAAAGGCTACCGCGGCATTGTATTTGCCGCTAATCCAGCCATCTGTCGCATAAACTATGCAATAACGAACGGAATCACCGCCGCCCCTACAGAGGCGGTGTTGAGTCCGCTGTACCGCGCGGGGGTGCGGCGTGCAGCCTCGTCAAAGTAAACCTACGGCCGTGACCGTGGCGCCAGATGTCTTAAAGCGATAGCTTTAAAGCGCACGCTTGAAGAAACACCCGTCCGTGTCAAAATTAGAAAGAAATCCTCGCTTTTTTCACTCATTTATTTCAGGGAAAGCTTCCTTAAATTGAGCTCGGCCAAGTTAGTTTCGTTAATTCGGGTAGATGACAACTTTGAACCCTATGGTTACCTGCCGGGGGATGGAAATTTCTTCGTTAGATCGGGAACTTCGTAAAATCGTGTTTCGTTAGATCGAGTTTTAACTCTAATTGTCTTTAAATGTCAATTGGCCAATATAAACAGATCTGCTGTTTCTCTTTTGTGTCCCTTATCGGCATAGTTACATGCCCGTGTAGTTATATGTCTCAAATAGGAACAACGACACCTTTGATAGGTGGCACGAAGAGTAGAAGTCAAAACTGTGAAAGTTGCGGGGGAGGAGAAGTTAGTTACTTTCGCATACTCTATAGGGTGCGCATGTGTCCGAGTTTGTCCTATTACCGTCCGCAAGAGTTTTGTGACTATACAGCATCGCGTTACCTGCCGTTGTGCTGTCTGGCTTTATCGTGTTTGGTAGCTGACATTTTATTTTTTTTGTCATTTCTGAAAGCAATTCTTCGCGAATCCGGAGAAGTATTCAGCGTAAGTATAATAATCGAGAGTGGGTGCGCAAACGTGCTCGTTGCACTGTAATTGCATGGCTCGCATATGATGCACTGCGGGCACCGCGGCATCCCAACGTTGGTATAGCAACGGCTGCCGTCTGCTTTTTCACGGCCATTTGCGAGCTTGTTCTTTCAGTGCGCGAACTCACGCCGCAGTTGCGTGATGGCTTTGCCCTTGCGCTGCATGCTATAAGCCCGATCGGAGGCTCGGCATCAAAGTCCCGGCCGCGGCAGTTGCGCATCCCGATGGCGGGGGCGAAATGCTGGAACGCCTGCGCACCTTGGGTGCGCATATAGAGAGCGCCAGGTGGTCAAAATTAATACGAAGTCCACCACTACACGGCGTGGCTCATAATCGGAACGTTGTTTTGTGGCACGTGAAAACCCAGAATTCAATTAATTTTCTGTAGGGCGTGGTCCTTTCAACGGTGTGTATAGCTTCTCGAAACTCATTTGGCGAAGCGGGTGATCATTTGTTGTTCTTCAGGGAAAACTACATAAAGGGGAAAACTCGTTGCACGCTTTGGTACATTGCTACACGTCGCGCAGCTGTAACAAAGTCCGTCCGCAAAGCTAGTGCTGTTAATTGTGCTCATCTGCGCGGCCCATCAACGGAGGTTATACTCGGGGATTTCGGCGGGCGGAACTCGTTTAGGTGCGACGACGACACTCCGAGTCTGCGCCGAGGGTCGCCGGTGTAATTATAATGCCACTTCCGACTCTGTATACCGCTGCTTTCGTACGTGCACGCGAGAGCTAGTGGCCTGCATGGGGATGGGACACAAGCGAAGCGCGACTAATGAGGGCGTGTTGAGTGTGTGGCACGCTCTCTCTCCCCCTCCACTCCCCGTTGAGAACCCACGCGAGGAGGTTGTAGAAATTAATTGCTGCAGTTGCACTCCTCATAACAGCCCTGGCGGTAACAGAGACACGCGGACCTAGCGCGTGTGTATATGTAATGTTTGTGTGTGCGCGCGTGTGTGTTGAAGGGGGAAAGATAATGACCGGCCGCAAATTTTTTTTTTTTTTTTTTTTTTTTTTGCGTTATTGCCAGGACGTCGTGCTGTATTCCTTCGGTCATTGAAACAATTGGCAGCAGAACGCCTGCCTGAGTGGCGTGGCCCGGGAGGATGGGGGCGTGGGGGCGGGGGGGGGGGGGGGGGAAGGAGGGGTGAGCGGGAGGGTTGACATATCGGCTTTCATCTATACGTAAGCCTTATTTGCGAAGCAGCCGGCGAAACGGTAGTTGCCGACGTTTCCAATTTCGTCCAAATCAATCGCTCTCGTAAGGGCCGTTTCTTACGGCGCGAGTCCGTACACGGCTGCAGATCGCTTTCCGCTCTGGCGTAAGTGTCTTCTGTGGGTTAAATAGAATACGAATATGAGCTGAGCAAGTTGACGCGTGCTCTACAGAAGTATAGCTAAAACTCTACCGCAAGCTTCTTCGCTTTTAAAGGATGGCGCTTGGTATCTTATCTTAAAGGGACACTAAATGAAACAGTCGAGCTTACACTGATAAGGTACATTCTTTCAAAACTCGACCTTCATTAGTTTCGCGTTAATAGATCGAATATTAACGGGATGGCGTTAAGCGCGCCCCATATCGCAGCAGACCCGGTGTCGGCGTCGGACGTCGTCTTGCGGAAAAATCATTCCGCACCATAACCACGCAGGACCTCCGCGTGGCGCAGATGAATTACTGAACTAATTGAATTCCTCAGAGTAAAATGCGTCTGATAAATCTCAAAGTACGACCTAAACACTACCTACAGACACGATAGCGTGGGATTGTAATTCGAATGTACCAGAAAACATAATTCTGTTACGAGGAAAACCGAAAAACAAAACCCTTTCTCCAGCGTTTCTGTTCATAGAGCGGCGCGGCCCGCTCGTTTCCTTGCAACGACACCGTCGCGCTCGATCCCATCCGCGCATCCGAAAGAAAGCTGTGGATGCCGGGAAGCGTGACAAGCAGTAAGGGATCTTCGAACGCTGTCGCGTTACACTCTTATACGCGAAGCTTAATCTCCCTGCAAATTTTTTGACGAGAAAAGGGGGGCCAGACTTCAGTTTTCGAGAATTTCGCTCCGCAATCCCAGCGCCTGTATAGGGACATATAAATGTGACGTCGCGGATTTCAATGTGTTTCCTCCTCTCATTTCAGTCGCTCTTGCGCTGTAAAAACTGTCGAAACTTGCTAAGTTCACTCTTTGACTCCTACAGAGTACAATGTGGTCGATCTTTACCGATAACAATTTAAATATAGGTCCGAGCATTCCCAGTCAAAATCTATGGCCTCACGGCGCGCGCAATATTCCCGGCGTTTCGACGCGTGCAAAATTCAACAAAAGTGCCTGGTACTTGGATTTAGGTGCACGTTGCAGAACTCCATGGGGGCTAAATTAATCCGGATTTCCACACTACGGCTAACGTCACAATGAGATTTGGCACGTAAAACCGCACAAATTAGCTTAACGATCGAGTGCTAAATTTAATGATAAACATCGCGGAGAATAAACGCTTTGGACGAGTCACACGAAATGAAGGTTTCTTCAAATACGCTTGTCTTTCAAGTTTCTAATATAACGATATTTCGTAATCACGAAATTTCTAAAAGCTCCGGTTTCTGTAGATTGCTAAAACCGCTTCACAATAGCTTCGCTTCACTAGATTCCAACACGCGCTTTGTATCTGTATAATAAATAAATAAATAAGTAAATAAATAAATAAATAAATAAATAAATAAATAAATAAATAGCACTAGGTTCCAAACTATCTAAGGAGACGCGCAAGTGGAGGCTTCCTGCGGTTGCCTGGACTCTGCGTCGGCCATCGTGAGGCCACGTGTCCTCCATTTCGGCTTGCGGGACGTCACCATCATTTCCGGAGGCGCATTTTGATAGGACCTCGTTGAGGGCGCTTGTCGTGAGGACGCCACAAAAGCGTCGCCACCTTGAGGCTCCGTACGAAACGTCGCCGCGCGCGTCCCGTTCTGTACTCGAGGGCTTTCATCGCGGAAGTCGGCGTGTGTTTGCGCCAGATCTTCCGGACCCACGGGAAGCCGCCAGTGGACGTCGTTCCTGGCCGCTCGCGTTGCGCAGGTCTGCACCCCCCCTCCCCCCTTCCCCCGGTGCACTCAGACACGCTCATTCGATGTCGGCTGCTCCGTAGAGAATCTGAAGAATTTACATAATTACTTACAGTGCGCACTTCGTGCAAACGCGGACAAAGAAGGGAGACGATACGGGAGCTACACAATTTAAGCTGTAAAAATGAGTAATTTTGAGTTTAAATTAAATTGCCGGGTTTAACGTCCCCAAGGAAACTTGCCTGCTTGCTATACGAGAAAGCGTAATGTGCGCGCGAGCGCGCGCGTTTCTCTCTCGCTCTGTGTGTGTGTGTGTGTGTGTGTGTGTGTGTGTGTGTGTGTGTGTGTGTGTGTGTGTGTGTGTGTGTGTGTGTGTGTGTGTGTGTGTGTGTGTGTGTGTGTGTGTGTGTGTGTGTGTGTGTGTGTGTGTGTGTGTGTGTGTGTGTGTGTGTGTGTGTGTGTGTGTGTGTGTGTGTGTGTGTGTGTGTGTGTGGTATAGAGCCTCCAGATTAGTTTTGACCACCTGGTGTGCACTCAAAGCCCGGCACCCAAGGGCCCTAGTATTTCTCCAGCTTCGCAATGTGATCCTCGAATCGACCCCGCGACCTTATTCTCAGCAGCACAATGCCATATCCACTGCGTTATATTGAGGACGAGGACTTAGGAAGTGCCATCTATCGGAAGCGCCTCGCTTGCGTAGTATGAGGGATAAGGCGGCGCCCTCCTCATCAGTTTTGCTGTCAGCGCTTAATGAAAACTCTGTGGGAACCTCACTGGACATTTCTGTAAGTAATCTCGAAACGAGGGAATTTTTCACTGTCAAAATAATAATTTTGTCAAACAGAAAGCAGAGAATGGTTTACAGACGCTATCTCTTTACTGAATAGGTACAGTGAACGCTGTTACGATTGGCCTGCAGGGGTACCGGCCTGCAAAATTTTCCCGGCCCGCTGCGACGACTTGTTTTGTAAAGACAACAATGCGCCGCTTCAACAGCCCGTCGGCGCCGGCATGTCTAGCCGCGTTCGGCGGACCGTGTATCGTTGGTCGATTCGCCATCGCCTTCACGGTTTGCTTGTAGCGGGGGAACTCCTGGAAGGGGATGTTTTGCGGTGCTTTCCCACGGGCCCCAGAGGTCGTCACAGTCAATGGACAGACGCGGCGGCTACTGACTGCGGGGTCAGGGCTGCTATATTGTAGCGTACCTTATGCCTTATTCTATGCTATTCTTATCATCCACCACACACGGCCGCCTGATCGCGTTGATAATGTGGGCAGACCGTCGCTCTGACCAGTGGCCAAGCGCAAAAAGCCTGAAAAAGCATAGAATCGGAAAAGGCATCGCTACAAAATACCGGCCCAGCTCTGGGATCAAGAGGCGCCTGCTCGGGTCAAGACCTCTGTCTACAAGAACCCTCTCACTTCGGTGTGTTCAGTGAAACCAAAAAGTGCGGAAGTGAGTTTGTGAACCCTTTCCCTCAAAAGCGGGTCGACAAAAATGACTTTGGATGCTCCCATTGGTCGAAGGTTGAACGGCAGTTTTCTCTCACCTAGGAATCTAGGGAGGACAGAGTGTTTTTAAGCAGCCATTGTCGGCTCTTCAGTGTGCATTCTCTTTCAGTCATGCTAGACTGATGACATTTAACGTTCTCCACCTTTCATGTAGATATTGTAAATAAATCCCATATTCCTCGTTCTCGATGAGAACAAGTCCCTCCCTTCAACAACGTCGTTAGCGTGGAGGAGTCGGACGACGGCATGGACAAGCTACCATCCATTTCATGCCCGATCCCAACTCTTACAACGCCTATACTGCGCGTGGTCGCCGCGATGGAGTCCCGCGAACCGGTTTAATGGGTGAAACGTCGGCAGTCGCCGAGAGCAAACTATGTGAAATATGTGCTTATAGTAAGCTGTCTCTATAATCTAATGGAGCCTAATGCAGCGATCGTACGGTTTCGCAGTGGCCGGCTGCGCTTCTCTATACATGTCCGCGCAGGATGTCCTGCTTTCGCTGCCAGCCCATTTTCGAACCGTGCTGTGAGTTTAGGCCGCGGAATATGGGCATCTGATTGTACATAATCAACCATTGTTGCGTGGGCGCTATCAGAGCTGTTCAAAAATAATTTTGTTATAACTATAGGGACTTCAACGTCTACGGCGACTTGTGATGTGCCGTCGGGACGATTCAACCCTTTTTTTTTTTTCTTGCAAGTTCTTGGACGTTCATTGTTATTGCGATAGCAGTTATACGGACACTTTGGGCGCATTTCTGCCGTCGGCGTCGCCGTCAGGTTCCGTATTACTGAAAGCTTGTGAGGGTGAGCCGGCGAACGCGGTTTAAACTCGCATGCGCGAACGAGGAACGCGCCCAGGATCCGTGCCCTAGCTCTCTCCTGTGGCGCGCCACGCGAGGGGGGTCAGGCGAGGGAGGAGGGGCGTTCTTTTCCGGCGGCTGCCAGAGTGTCTCGATGCCCTCCACGCGCCGCCGCTCCGTACAGAGTGGAGACATTCCGGCGTCTACTACGGCGTCTATTACGGCCACGTGAATCGCGGACGCCGTATAGTAGACTAGCCTTTGGCAGACGCCGTAGGGACGTGTTGCCGGCGCTCGTGTGTGTTGAAAGCAATCTGCGAAATGGCCAAAGTGCGCGCCCGAGCGGGCCCGATCTTCAAAGCGATGTTTGATGTTTGCAGAGTGCGCGTAGTGCCGGTAGCTTCGTATGCGCTGTGCTTTTGGCCTTTCGTTCGCATTGAAACGACAGATGCACGGAGGTTAACTGGCTCGCGGCTGCTGCCGCGATTCCTAACTCCTACGTTTTCACGGACAGTTTCCGCAGTTATTGAGCGAAATGTGTTCATGTTTACCCGTGCGCGCGTGACACCGTGCTGGTTAATTTAGTTAAAACACGTTGACGGGCTAGTTGGTTTGAATCCATGATAGAATGGTTAAGCGCGACTGAACAAGGACGCCGAAAGAAGCAGAAACGCAAAGACAGCGCTGTCTCTGTGTGTCTGTTTCTTTCTATGTCCCCGTGGAGTCACGCTTAAATATTCTATCATTGTTAACTTAGTTACTAAGCGAATGTTTACAAGTTTATACGGCCGATAAAGCTACTATCCTAACTTCGTACAGCTATATACTAAATTGCTATCGCAATCGGTGCTTCGCCTTTCGGGAGGAACTGCGAATTTTTTCTCAAGTTGCGTCGCCCTGTATGTTTACCGGTATTCTCAGCGTTCAATTTCCCCCTGCTTCTTATTCTTAATCCAGTACATTCAATCATTGTTTGGTGCTAACACAAACATGAGCATATGCCATGCCCTTTTTTAATGTGCTTCTTACCTTTCCCTTTCCATTCCAGTGAACTTTCCAGTATCTAGCATCAACAAGACCACAGACAAGAACTTTGGCACTAGCCGGGCAGCGCGCGGGTGCGAGCGTCTTAGTGCGCGCTTTCTGCTACTCACCGCGAACATCGCAACCCCGACGCCGTAGCATAAATCTTACTCGCGGAAGTGCTTGCTGCACACCCGAGTTGTAACCGATGGCTACTTGCCGGTTTTAAGTTTCGCGATCGAAGTTTCAAGTAGCTTTCACTGGGCTTCGTTGCATACGTCCGGCACTGCGGCACCGAGCAGTAGCCCACCATGTTGGTTGCCTTCAAAGACAGCCTATACATATTGTAGTGCTTTCAAGTGTTGTCAAGCAGAAACCCGAAGCGGGAAAACCTCCCCACTTAATTAGAACCCCAGCGCAGATGGGACTTTCAGCTTGCTTCGGCGCTTCCGAAGCAGCCGACGCGGCCACTGTGTACCACGTGATCCCTATACCAAGTCACGCCGACGGCAGCGCCAGCTTTTCCAGTGGTGGAGTTCTCCCCCAATGCCTATTGCGGTGAGTTCCAGTATAAGTTGGAGCATAGCCATGAATTCAGGACATCGGGATTACATCGCGTGACCCAAACATTTATTTTTTCTTGGCGTTTGGAGTGTTCATTGTTTCTCTTTAGTATCTCCTGTGGGGAGATTGGTCTTCCATTGATTTCCTTATATGCCGAGAAACTGATTTCACCTTGATCGTTTGCAACTGCATCTTATGTGCTATATATACTGCTATATGCAAGTGCTTTGCGGTTCGTTGGATGAGAAATTTCGAAGAAAGCGAATCTCACTCGAAAAAAGTTTTGTATCTCGTGGGGATTTCACGATATGGTTTTCACGTTCCACTAATGCTAATTTACATAAAAGTGCTGCAAATTTCATGTGTTTCGGGCGTCTGATGTTGTCATAAAAAAAGTACGAGAGCTTGTAAGGTGGCTTCACTGCAGTGCAGTTTACGAAAGTGACTTTCTGAACACGGAAGCCTTGTGGGAATAAGCCGGACTTCACGCTCACGACGAGTGAGTCATAATGATTACGTTACTGAAAGTGCTTTTCGCTGGCCTGCATTTCTAAACACATCGCTATGGTGTTTCCAATGGTACAAGAAAGTGGCCGTCGCACCCAGGAGAGTTATCGGACTAGAGCCAAACTTTACTCACAGTGAGAGGATGCTATAAATAACTAATAACTACATGTTATTTAACTTGACGAACCCGAGTGTATAAAGTAAGCGTTACTCTGTAGTCAACAAGCAGCGAAGCCGAAGCAAACATGGTCAGGAAATCAAATGTTTCTCTTTATTCTTTTTCATTTCATTACAACTTCTTAGGCGGGCATTTCCTTTCCCCCATGCTTTCCTTGTCTTCATAAGGTTACTACTGGAAATCGAGACCCTCGGTCAACCTGACTGTTCTCGTTCATGATTCGTTCTTCGGGTGTGTTCCAATTCTGGCCTACATTGTAGCCGTTCACAGCTAAGACGACAGCCTCAAGCCCGACAATGGAGCGTTTGTTGAACCGTCTGGAAGATGTCCCTGCGACGTGACGCCACCTCGCGTCGACAAAAAACAGCTATGAAAAGCATATATCATCGCTGTATTTTAACGCTTTGCGCATAAAAAAACGTGGCTTCGCTCACATTAAGCGCATAAAAAAGCGTGACTGCATTTTCCTGGGAACAGACGACCGTCCCGTCGAGTTTGCAAGCCTTCTGCTCAGCCGTCATATGTCTTGTTTGGAGGCCACGGTATCGTTTTGGACTTTGGTGCTGTCTTCGCGAAACTCTTTTACCGGCTTCGTCAGAATTGCAACGTGACTTAAGGTGTCCGCTTGTCCGCATAGCTATATATTTAGCCGTCTTCGGCGAGTATTGGAACACAGTTGTCTACGTAGCGCATGATAAGCGAGGACAAAAAGAAAGACAGGGCCATACGTATAGCGTGAGCGGACACATCTGCTATCTCGTGCAAATACCCGCTACGCTTTATTATGTTAGAGTACAGCATTGTGGCGGCGAACATGTGGCCCTGATGCCATCAGAATGTATACATTCGACCCACCAGCGCTGTCGCTATGGGACCTTCTATGCGCGTCTCCGGTTGGCCGCGTATGATCGCACGGAGTCGACCTCATGGCATAGCGGTTCCCGCTGCCGTATACATCAGCTCGACGTTGTCTGGACACTTGAGCCTTTTCGGACATCAGCCGTCGCGGTCCAGTCGTCGACAGCGCCGACTGAAACGAACGTCCGCGCGGCCGCGAGCATTATGATCGAGCGGCTCATCCAAAGAGCGCGCCTGCGGTATAACACGGAGACACCCAACTGCTCGTGTCTTTCCGACCGACTAGACGACACGGCCTCGTTCGTCATCGGCGCGAGCACTCAGAAGACGCCGACGAGGTGTGTGTGTTTGTGTGTGTGGTCTGCTTTCGGCCAGTCCCTGTGCATTCGACGGTGACTGCATGGCGCTGTCCGCTTTCTGTTCTTTTATGCCCACTCGTAAAACGACACACAAGGGACGGAAATCGGTCCCTTTTATGCCCCTTCTGTGTGTCCATTTGTCCCGTTCATTCGGCTTATGCCCGTAGCAGTCAGCCAGCCGCAGGGACCTCGTATGTACGTGCTCTTGATTCTGGTTTGCACGCCTGTTTGTTTGTTTGTTTGTTTGTTGCTTGCTTTTGTCATCATCAGTATCGTTTCTTCTTTGTTTCTTTTTAACGTATAGTATGGTGGTCGTCGCTGTTGCGCATTTCTCAGTTTATGAATGCCCTGCATGCATCTCTAGGCTTCTCCACAGCGACACCGCGCGTGTTATATATGCATCGCAACGGGCTTCCCGCCCGTCATCCAACGTTCCGGTATACCGCGAGCACCTCGTTCTCCGCAGTAGACGACGACGGGGCAATGCAATCCTCGTCGCCCCCTTCGGTACACGCGTCCCTCGTCCTTGTGCCTCGCAGTATAGCGGCGCTCGCTGGCGCGATGCACGATGCATTCGGGCGCGGGACGACGCTTTAATCTGCGTCTCTTCTGCGGCTTAATTGGGAGCGCAACGTTTCTTTTTTCCAGACGCAGCGCGCGGATGAGAGACGGGGCCAGGAGAGCGAGTGAATCGTTGAAAAAGAGTTTTTTAACGGTCTCGTGGTCGTCATTGTGGTGCGCGGGCTTGGCGAACGACGCAAAATGAAAGAAAAAAAAGAAAGAGAAACGAAAGGAAGCTTTCGTCCCTGACTATAACGCGAACGTAATGAGGCACTGAGTGTGTTGCTGTTTCCCTTTCTATTTCTTTCCTCGTTTATCTTATTTTGAGCGCCGCTCTTTTTTCCTTAAACATCGATTGTTTTCCAGCTCGTTAAATTCCGCAGTGCGTCCCCGTTCTGTTTTGTATATCGCGAGGAACCGCGCACTGGTGCCGATAAGGAGCAGCCGGGCTTCTTTCTTCGGGCGTACTTCAAGCTTGGGGCTCGTGGTTAATGACGGCACCTCGGCTATATATCAGACACCCTCCGCGACTGCTGCGGGTTCCTGTATATTTTGCAACTATACATTTCCCCATTCACCTTATCACGTGTCGCGCCGGCTGGCCGATCGTATATATTGATAACGGTTGTTTCCGAACCACGTGCGTCCGAGCCAACGTCGAAAGAATGTGGGAGGGAATGGGGTGGTTAGGAAAACACGACCCCAAAGGGCTTCCCTTTTCTATAGGCGTCGTCCAGCCCCTGGCTCTCGTACGGCTGCGTTCAACCAGCCACGCTAACCTTTTCTGAGGGGGAACCTTATGCGCTATGGACCGTGGTCACAACAATTGTTGCCGCGTACTTCAGTTCGCGCGCTTCTGCAGTTCTTGAGTTGCGTCACCCCTGAGTGACCGACCGCCTATAGCCTTGCGTCTCATTGCTTGCGTGCGGTGTTTACTCTCGCCCTATTTTCCGCACTCATGCCCTGAGTAGAACCGGGCGAGTCAGTTCAATACGCACGGTGCTTGGGTCGTCCCTTGTTTTTCGTGTCCACATGATATGATATCATTAGGTGAGTGGCCAAGCTTGGCCTCCGAAATCGGACAAGCTGCGTGTATTTTCCGCACGCGCAGAAGGTCTCGGAGGCCATCCTTCGAAACGGCGGCAATGCGATTTAGCAACCTGAGAAATGGCGTTGCTGCAGGTGAGCAGACGCTGTTTGGGGTGCGCGTCCGGCGCGCCTTATCAGCGTACCTATAGATCCGGGCGTTAAAACAACAACAACAAAGTGAGTGATTATATCTCTAAAGCATGTTCTCATTTCCTTATGAAGGCCTAAAAGAGCCAAGCGTGGTAAATTTGCTGCGAGCTTGAGGTCTGTGTCGCTATAGGGCACTAAGCTAGCGCACACGAATTTCTTGTTTATAGAAAGTGTGAAGAAGCTTTCGGTTTGCATGACACGCAAGGCCTTCCTTACGTAATGAAGGTTATAAATTCTATAGCGACACGGATGTGAAGCTTGCAGCAAATTATATACAGGGTGTCTCAGCTAAATGTAACCAATGTGTTATAAAACGACGGAGTGTGCTAAGCGGTTGATAACCGAAAAAAAAAGAAGAAAGAAGAACGCGATTACGACTTGGGCAAATGACAGAGGACCCCGAACGGTCAGCGAAGCAGCTAGATTTCTTGCCACGCGGCGTGCTGAATATCTTGGGAGGCGATGTGCTTGGATTTGCGTTACATCCCTTAACCAATGCACGAATTCATCGTTTGCGAAGGCTTAAACGCCGGTAATAGGAAGAATGTCTAGTACGTACGATGCCCCCTACCCCATCCTCCTCCTGTGCAGAGTAGCCAACCGGACACTTAATATGGTTAACCTCTCTGCCTTTCACCTCTTGTTTTCCTTCTTGGCAACAGGAAAATTGTATAACTACCATCTTTACAGCAGCTCTTCTACTATTGCGTGAATATATATATATATATATGTATATAATCCCTCTTTCTTGCCTGGAACAACATGTACAAAGACCGAGGTGACCACAATAAGCTGCTATCATGAGCAGCTTGATGGGGCAGCTACCCCCACGACCACGATTCATAACTCATTCATGACCAATTTAATCTAAGTGAAATTTCGTTGCGCAGTTGAGCTTCTAAGCACACCTCCTCCTGCATTCCGACATCCGACATCTACATTCCTACGCGTGTTTCTTTTCTCTCCGGTCTTTCCCTTCTTCCTTTTCTTCTTTTTTTTTTCTCTATTTATTTTCATGACGCTGGATTACACTCGCGCAGCAGTCTACCGTAGTGAGATTAGCGTTGCGGTTCTCCGTTTGATGAGCCTCTGCGCGGCGCTCCGACAATGACCCAACGACTGTCGCGTGCCCCAGTTTGTTTTGCCTTTTTGTTTTTGCGGGGGATTTGGACACACGAGCGAGGAGAAGGATCTCTCTGGCGTGGGCGTTGGCTCGCCGTGTACGTTGTACCATATTCACGCGAGCGCATCCTTATCTCTTGCGCGGAGGTTCGACTCGGGCAAGCGTTTACGGTGTTTTGTTTTCACTTTCCTAATTATGATTTTTCTTGCGGTGTGTGCGCGTGCTTCAAGGGAGCTTGACTTCGCGGGCTACTCGGCGCATGATATTTAGAGGTAAAATTGCGCAAGGAACTGGACAAGAAAGAGAGAGACAGGCACGCCTTCCAGGTGCGTGTGCCGATGGGGACTGAGAGCAACTGTCTGTTTCGTGGTTATTTAGTAATCAATGAAAAAGCGAGCAATTCACAGGGAAGGAAAGAACGCGACCTTCTCCTGCGTTGCCCAGCCTTCGACGTTGAGCGCACCGCGCTCTGTGCTTCATATCGCCGAGTCGGACTACCGTGCAGCACGGAGGGTGATCTCCTATTTCCCGCAGCCCCCGCCTCCATCGCCAAGAGAGCGCTTGCTGCCCTCCTAGGCTTTTGTGACGAGACTCAACTGAGAGCGCGGCTGTAAGCCCCGCTTTGCTTCTTCTTTAACCTTCTTTTTTTTTTTCCGCTCTTTCATTCTCTCTCTAATCTTTTTCTCCCCACTCCCCTTACCCAACGCCCTCTAGAGAACTTAAGGCCTTCTGGCTGACCCTCTCCCCTTGAGCTACGTCACGCATAAGAGGCCAACATAGAAGTTCCGTGCAGCGTGCTGCGAAGCTACTAGCGGCGAGCACGTGTTGAAAAGAAGCGCGGAAGATATACAATAGTTAACGCCGGCTATTCGAAGAAGACCGAGGCGACGACGGCGGCGACATCAATTCGATTAGTTTCAGGAGCCCTGCCGCTCTTTGAATAGCTTCGGGGATAAACAAGTCCCGGCAAGCTCAGCCATGCTGCCGCATACTTCCGAACACACATTTTTTTTTCTTTTTTTCTAGACGTGACCAGTGCATGCAGTCTCAAGACTTGTGCTGTGCATGCGATTGTGTGTACCGCGAGTCTTCATTGCCTCGGAATGTGGAGTGCCATGCCAAGATATGCCTAATAAGTTCGGCGTGCCCAATTGCCGGAGCAATTACAAATCGGGGGAGAAAAATCACGTCTTCAAGTTTCCGCAAGATGAAGAAGCCCAGAGTGCCTGGATTAGGGCGATACCACGTGCAGATTTCATTGTATCGCCGTACTCCAGGGTAAGAACTTCAGCACTTCTTTAAATAGTTACTTTTGAAAAATACGGGAAGGTTAATTGCTCAATTACAGAAGGTTCCTTTAAATCAGGAATGTTAGAATAAAATTTAGAACAACTTTCAACTTCCTTCTAGGTTTCTGAACTTCACTTCATTGAGGCCGACGTGCGGGAGCTCTCTCACCTCGACGACCTTACAAGGCACACCGTCACTGCACCACTCTCACGCCTGCGTCTTCGTCCAGGCGCAGTTCCATCAAGGTTTCCTCAATGTTCACCTTATCTTTCGAAGCCAAGCACCTCGAGGGAGGATTCTGATTCCAAGCGCATGCGTCTTGAAGCTGCTTCTTTGAAGAAAGCGTGTGAAGCGTCTGCTGAAGCCTTCAGCAAGGAGAAGGAAGCAGATAAGATTCTAAACCTAGAAGACCTGATACAATTTATAACAAGCAAAAAGTCTACATTCAGGAAGAGTAATTTACTAATCTGCCAAACCAACGTCGTTTGGTCACTGACCTCACGCTTGAACTGCTCGTCAGTGATGATTCCTCAGAGTTCGACGCTTGCGAGGATGGACACAAATGTCAATTTGGGTAAAGGCAACTTTTGCGGTGTAGCACGAATATTTCATTGAACTACTGCTGCAAGATGAATGACAAAATATTGGATGCCAATGCTAATGCAAGGAAGAGAAAAGCTGAAACTCTGCGCAATAAGGCAGCTATTTCCTTGTAAATAGCTGCACGAATGTTTTATATTCCGTTTCTATACTTATTTGAGTTGTTGTAAATTAGCGCACTGTGGTAATTAGTGCGTCGACAGCGAAATTATTCATTTAGGTATAATCTAGATTGCAATAAGTACATGTGTCCCCAATTAAATTGTTCATACGCAATTGTGAAGCTAATAGTGCGTTACGTTCATCATTGTCGCGCCATAAAAACCATAGATACAGAAATACGGAAGGAATTTTTTTTATGGATTCAATTTATTTGAAGTAATAGGTATGATGCGTGGGGTATAACAAATAATAATTATTATTATAATGCACAAACAACGTACATTACAAAGACGACAAAGCGCGACGCTATAAAAAGCTGCTGGAATCAATACCTGCACATGTTTTACAAAGCTGTTTTGTATCTGTGCCTCTATATAAATGCTTTGTAAGGTGCCTGATGCTCATTCCGCAGTTTAGACTGAAGAAAAAGTGTGGAGTGGTCAGTAAAAGCATACGGCTGCTGGGTGAACCAAGCCGCGATCCCTTCATTCGACCCGTATCCCCGAGCGTGCCGATGGCCTCTTCTCCGTGACGTCACTCACCGAGCACTCAGGCCTTCTTGTCTCGGAGGTGTTGCCTTACCCCGTGCAGTGCTGTTGAGGTGCCCTCCCTTGAGAGACAGTTACGGCACTGCACTTTTCTCTTCCTTTCATCTTAAAATCACTACACACACACACACACACACAGGAAAGAACGCGACCAGACAGAGTGCTGCTATATTTATTTATTTATTTATTTAATTAGTTATTTATTTGTTTCAACAGGTAGCTTTAGTACAACTTTCGAGCTGCACTCGCGACGATGCTGTCGTCGTTGGTGATTGCTGTTATCTTGTCCCGTACCGCGCTGGCACGATAACGGGGCGAGTTTCCGCTGTGACTGCGTGCACATGTCTGTGTGTGTTGGGTGGGGTGGGGGAAGGGTGGGGTGGCGCAGTTGCTTTGAGACAGAAACAAAAAAAAGAACAAATGAGAGGGATGGAACTTACTTCTCAGCCGGCACTGCTATATAGCGCTACACCGGGGGGTTGGAGAAAGTTTGGGGATAGCTAGCCGCACGTATCCACGCGTGCCATTTCCCAGTTGCCTTCTTACAAACCTTTTCAAGTACAGCTGCATTTTTTTCGCGAGCTCCTTGCTATTCCCAAGAGTAAATGAATAAACTCCAAAAGCCCCCCCCCCCCCCCCCCCCCCCCCTTCCTCCCCGGCGTATCCTGGTAAGATTCGTGCAAGAAACGTAAGAACGCATGCCATCGTAAGAAACGTAAAAGTCAGCTGCAAGCTAAAAAGGAGAAGTCGCAGTAAAATCCCAATGCCTCTTCGTCCGGATCTTTGATGTGGGCCCCGTCGAGGGAGCTTCGGGATTCCCGATGCAGCGGCGTGTGCGTGCGTACCTGCGACCGAGAGAAATGTGTGTGGGCCTCTTCCCCTTCTCTCCCTTCCGGAAGTTGTCGCGCCGCAAACGTTTTTGACTCGGTGTGCGCGCGGCGGATCGAGACCCCGAAGAAGCCTCGTGCTCTCGGTGGCGACTGCGCGCACCGCCCGCCCACCCGCGGTCGTTCGAGTCACGTCGCCAAGCGGCACTAACCCGATTTCAACTCGCGCGCGCACCCCGTTCTGAGTGCGCTCTCCGGCAACCGGCGGCATGCCGGATTTACGCGCCTTTAACGTGGCGGCCACTTTCACGGTGCGATCCATGCACAAGGGCTGCGACGCGTATAGTCGCAGCGAAAGCGCTTTTAACCTTCCTATGAGACACTGCTCTTAGTGAGGTAATTTAGTTTCTTGCACGTTGAAGTGTGTTTTGTGTTTTGTTTATCTGTGACGTTTCGACGTCGCCGTGTGATTTCATTTTTTCACCGTTCCCATCCGGAGTAGCGTGCTAGGCGTGCTATGAGTCTCTCTCTCTCTCTCTCTCTCTCTCTCTCTCTCTCTCTCTCTCTCTCTCTCTCTCTCTCTCTCTCTCTCTCTCTCTCTCTCTCTCTCTCTCTCTCTCTCTCTCTCAGGGCTATGCGATGATGAAGCTCCTTAAACGGATTTTATCGCGAATTATCGAACCATTAATGGATTACTGGGTAACGTAGTTTTATATATATACACCTCGCGCATAACAAATTGAGTAAATACTTGAAATAGGATACCGCATATCAGTACGGCGCCTATTGACCTCCTCGCAGACAACACATCGAATGCTGCTGGCAACACATCGAATATACACGTACGGAAAAGTGGGAACTCGCGAGTATAACCATGCAGAAAAACAAAGACCGAGTGCTGCAAACTATTTGCCGACAAGTGCAGGCGGCGTGTTACTTGTGCACATTGTCATCATTGGGCTGAATGTTCCTGAGCCGAATAGTCCGACTAAAATTTCTGGTCATCAATCCAGTCATCGATTAAATAAAGTACATTTATCAATGAACTCAGCTCTATTGTTTACGTGGTTATACGTCTTCAACTCTTTCTTGCAACCATGGTTTGACATGCTTCGGAAGACGATATTGATTAAGCCCAGATAGGCACAGGAGCATATTGCGGCAACATCATCAACGAGTTCCGGTGGCGCTGTATTTATGCCAACCATGGGAATAACCCAGCGGTTCAAGACTTCCCGTGTCACCACGTCTACAGCTGCAGAGATCGCGGCTCTCCGCGACGCGCTTCATGTGATAAATGCTGAAAGTCTTCGAAAATGGGCAGTCTTCTGCGATTCGAGGCCGACCTTGCAATGGGTGCAGTCGTTTCTCCGACATGGAACTCACGATCAGCTCACGTATGAAATCGTGAAAGTTGTCCACCACTTGAACAAACAAAGAAGAGCTCTGCGTCCCCATTCCTCTCTCAACGAGCGACACTGCGAGAGAACGCATTCGAGAAAACACGCTCTCCTTAGCAGAGTGGAATACCGCATATACAAGGCGCACTAGACTGCACAGGCTAAACCCTTCACTGCAGCTCAGACCTCCGGCCGAACTGCACATACGCGAAGCGTCTCTTCTGTGTCGGTTGTGGCTGGGAGTTGCCTTTGCGAAGCTTACTCAGCACTGAGTGGAATGGCCGATAGTCCTGCATGTGATATTTGCGCATGTGAGGAAAACATTGACCACTTATTGTGCCGCTGTCCTCAATTTCAAGCACAAAGACAATCTTCGTCCTACGCATTGAGGAAACTAGATGATCGTCCTATGAGTGAACAGACAGTACTAGAGCACCGTCCCCGCCGATCATTGGCTCAGAAAGCAGTGAAGGCACTTTTGTGCTTTCTTGAGAAGTGTATCTTGACGTTGAGAAGTGTATCACCACATAGCTGATGATAATGGTTTTTATATCTGATGCACGAAATAAAATGATTGTTCTGCACCGTATTCGTGGCGCCAACGTGAAAAGCACCCGAGTGCGCTCCAAGTGGCCGAATGAAGCCGACACTGCGTCGGTATACACGCGCAGTTACGGTACCGTGACTTCGAAACGCCCGGGGCGTCCGCGTTGCCGGCGCTTTTGCGCGCTCGGTCGGCGGCGTAAAGTGGCGGAGCTGCGCAGCGTCTCTCGCGAGCTGCGGCGCCGACGGGCACGATGCTGAGAAGTACGGCGGAAGCCGTGCACTGCACGATCCTGCGAGATTCATTCGCCGCCTGCCGAACGGCGACCCTGTATAAGGTGCGTGACTTTCCGCAGGAGTTGTCGGAAGGAACTGTGGCGCCGCACGGGAGCTGTGCGTGCGGTGAGTCGGCCAACGTGGAAACGGTTGCAGTTCGTGGATTTTGCTAACTGCGTCCTTTTGGCCTCGAACGGCGGCATGGACACCTTCAGATTCATTTATTTTCGACGAAATGGTGACTTGTGAAAGGCCTCGTTTCGCATTGATCTTACGTGTCCACAGAGGCTTACAAACTACAAGTGCTTGGAAATTTAGAAAGATAAAGCGCTATAAAAAAAAGTAAAAGTCGCAGGTTCGCCCGTAAGGCGAGGCTTCTATTGCGATAGCAAATTAGTAGACATCTATGCGAAGTAAGGATGTTAGTTTTATTGGCCCTATAAACTTGGAAACATTCGCTTACTAACTAAATTAGCAAGCATTAGTAATTAGCAATCATTAGTTACAACAGCATTAGTCGCGTATATGAGTACCCCCCTCGAGGAGCATTTCATTGAGCGTATTGTACAGATTCCGTAGGTGCATCTGCGGCTAATGAGTGGCACTGTTCCTCGTATGCTACCCGACGCTCCAGCTGAAGAAACCTGCCGCAGAAAGAGCGAGCGAGACTTGGACGGGATGCCGGTCGCTAAACATAATCGAGAGTGAGCCAAACTTGCATACTTACACGCTGCAAGCATAATAGGATGCGAATGAAAATGAAGCGTGTGTTTAACGAGTGAATCACTGTGTCGTCCGCATTCATCACTGCGGAGGTCGACCTTCCGTTGCACCTTTTGTCTATTACGCGTGCATGATAAATCAAGTCCTGATTGACTGTTTTTCAGTTGTCCTTCTATGCCCTTAGCATAAAGCGTGAACAACAATGGAGACAGAGGGCATCCTTGCTTCAGTACTTGGTGAATTTCCACCACTTCATTACAATTTCGGCCTTCCCGTACAATTTTTACTGTGTTGTCTCTGTATATCTCCCTCAGCAGCTTCACCAAATCGTCACCTATGCCTTCGTGCATGAGAACATCCCTTAACAGCTCCCTGTCTACGTTGTCGTAGGCTCCCTTAATATCCAGAAATGCTATCCATAAACGTCTATTCTGAGCAGCTGAAATGTCTATGCACTGACTCAGAACAAACGTATATCCTCTAAGCATCTGCCCAGTATAAACCCATTCTGTAGTTCCCCCAGTACATCCGTTCTTTTTTTTCCCACCCACTTCGACAGTTCTAATTTTATGGCTTGCATTGCCATTCTATAATATCACCGACGCTACTGCAACTGGCCTGTACGAGCTGGTCCTATCTTTATCACCGTTGCCTTTGTAGATGATGTTCATCTTGCATTCACGCCACCCAACCGGAATTTTCTTCGCTGTAATCACTTGCTCCATGGAATTAGTCAGCAGTGCGTTGCTTTTCGGACCGAGGTTTTTGATTAGCAGTATTGGGATTTCATCGGGTCTTGCAGCAGTGTTAATAGGGGCATTTTCTTCTGCGTTTTTTTTTTCAATAAAATATTTCTATGGTAAATTTTGATCTGATGTGACTGCTTAGAAAATTGGAAAAATAAAGCTTAATAACTAGACATACAAAAGAGCGCCCTAAGCCGCAAGTACGAAGATCAGACGAAACCACTGTGTCCGAACGATTCTGAGCGCCAAATTTCCCTTTTGTTGTTTTAGTGGGAAAACCTGTGGCACCCACGGCATGCCTGGAATCTGAAAAGGACTTTCGGGACTACTTCGATCACAGAACTCTGGTATGCAAACGTCCCTGCGCAGAGCGGGTCGTTTCCGTGCTCACGCAGCGCGTCGCCTGCTCAGTTTCTGGCGCCCTGCGTTGGCACGCCTTGATCTTTGAATTCTCTGGGAGATTTTTCGTGCCACTATTTGATTATGATCCGAGGCGCGCCGTATAGTGGAGAACTCCGGATTAATTTTGACCACCGGGCGATCTTTAAGGTGCCCCCAATGCACGGGACACGGGCGTGGTTTTGCATTTTCCCCCATCGAAATGCGGCTGCCGTCGCCGGGACCTCATCCCGCGACCTCGTGCTTAGCTGCGCAACACCAGAGCCGCTAAGCCACCGCGGCACCGGCGTTACCTTGTTCTTTTCATTCCGGCTGCGTCGTTATTTTAAACACTGCTCGCCCGGCTCGTTTTGTTTTGTTTAAACTCTCGTCTCCTCTCGCTCTCGCAGTGGCTCGTGAATTTCCTTCGTCTTAAATTCCTTCTCCCAGAGAAAAAAAAAGTAAAAAAAAAAAAAAAAATGTCCCGCACGTGCGCGCACACGGCTCGAGAATCGCTGTATATTACAGCGCGGCCGCTGCGACCGTGGCACGGGAATCAATAACCTGGATATGTTTGTTCAAGCCGCGCTTATATTAAACGGAATTTATTCGATTCACTTTATATTTGCGCAACGCTTTCGTGCCGCTTACGTTCTATCCCTTCCCTTGTCTTATTTCTGTATTTTTTTCTCTTTCTTTTAATGGCACGCAGGGAATAAATGGCCTTCGTTCCCTATAGGCGCCGACAAATGACTATGGTCTCAGTGTGCCCCCCCCCCCCCTTTTTTTTTTTTTTCCAACTCACGAATGCGCTCGTGCACGTAACGTCCGACGGCATGAAGCTGTTTTGCCGCCAGAATGTATACGGGCAAAAGTCAGAGGCCCTCCGGAACATTTGTTTATCTTTGCGTTTTTCAATGTTGTGAATAACCTTGACTGTTTCTTGTATATAGGTGCCCATTATTTTCTTTTTTTCGTGACCTCTTAGGTTTCCGTGCTGTTGTAATTGTCGTTGTTGCTCAATCACCTGGCGCAACCCAATCACGGAGATCGGCCATGAATCGGGAGTTGCACGAGTTATAAAAAGGAACAATACTGATTTTCAAGAATATGACTTGGATAAAGAAAACTTGTAATCTGAACATTTGTGAATTTGAATTTATGTGATACAGATGTAAACTCTGTCGTATCTTCACATTACACAATTCAAAATTTGAATTGCAGATCAAACAATATGACGCGGAAAAAATTTTAGCATTGTTCTTGTTTTTTGTCTGGCAGCACAGAAAATTGCAGAGGGCATCACCCAGTTCGGTAAGTACCAAAGGAAAGAACCACCGATATAGGCAACGTCAAGTGAAGTTTACGTAACGGTTCTTCCAACAATCTTTTTCTTTGAACCTTAAAATGGCGACACGCTTAAAAAAAAGAACTACAATTTCATTGCAGAAACGATACAGTTATGATATCGCCTGACCATGCAGACCAGTGAAGGTATTGGTATTACTCGACAACGAAGTTTCGTTAGCGATGATTCAGCCTTTGCAGTGGAGCGACATCTATTGCTCCAAGAATAATTTACTTGTGAAAATTCAGAGGTGGACGATGCATTCTCAGTGGTGAATTTTCTAAATCGAGCCGCTGTTACAAACTCATATGATAGTAAAATAGGGATTACTTTGCCACCATGTGATGTTAATGCGAGTTGATCTGCAGATTCATTTAGTATTATACCTTTGTGTCCTGGCACCCACACCAAACGGACGAGTCGTAAATGTAGTGAGACGAAGGAAAAGAACGCTTCTAATGCGTTTGACAAAGTAGTAGTGGTTAGGCAAGAACAAACAGAGAGACAGTCTGTTAAAATTACGGCTGCTGTCAAAGATGAAGGTAACTTAAGTAAAGCTTAAGACAATTACCAATAATTAAGGCCGAGAAATAGGTGTGAAGTCGAGTAGTCGGATTAAAAAGATCAATTAAAAGATGACGATATACAGTTCCCGCACCTGCCTTCTCTTAACAGACGGAAGCGTCAGCCGCTATCAGTTTGTATTTCTACTTGTGCAAGATGATCTTCTAAAATATCATTTAGGAGTGGATAGGGCAAATATTTAGCATTATTTGGAAAAGTGTCATCGAACTCAATCTTAGTTGTCGGAGCTGCTTAATAAGTATATCTCGCAAAGGTGAACTTGTAATGGGTCTAATAGAGTTTGCACAAAAACAACTTGATTGCACCGTAAATGAGGACACTGAATGTTTGAAAAATGAGTCCGACTCGTTAATGAAAGCGTGCTATCTCCTCTATGGGGATGCATTGATCTGTAGAAATGTTTGCAGTGAAGGGGTATGAAACCGAATGAGAAGAGAAAAAAAAATTAAATTATGGGGTTTTACATGCCAAAACCACTTTTTGATTATGAGGCACGCCTTAGTGGAGGACTCCGGAAATTTAGACCACCTTGGGTTCTTTAACGTGCACCTAAATCTAAGCACACGGGTGTTTTCGCATTTCGCCCCCATCGAAATGCGGCCGCCGTGGCCGGGATTCGATCCCGCGACCTCGTGCTCAGCAGCCCAACACCATAGCCACTGAGCAACCACGGCGGGTAATGAGAAGAGAAGGCAAGCGTGATGCTTGATATGATATATTAGTCGTGATCAATTTAGGGCGACCAAGATATACACGCAGTGCTTCTGAACGTGAATGACTTCAGAATTTTTAAACTCCGCATCGGCGCTAGGCTGCGGACACACTATGCATTCTCTATCTATTCTCTTTTGAGAGTTTCGCTAAGCGATTGCAGTCTTGCATGTCCTCAGCCAATGACGACAGGCTTGCTTAAATCGTCATTACCATCGTCGCGCTATCGACGAAGCCAGATTAAGCGACCAAGCAGTACCACCATTTTTATTGTTTTTTGGTCATCATGGAAAATAAGCTTTAGCTCTTTGGCTTTAACGTGATCAGTATTTTTGGTTGAAGCCGGGCACTGTTAAACCCTCATTGACCGGAGGGTGATGTACCATGAGGTGATTGACATCGTTAACAGTTGTAAAGTTAATCTTGAAAATCCACTTGAAGAGCTAAAATCATGTGTGCACTTCAGTGACTGCTTAGCTGTAAAGCATTGCAGCTAAGAAGCAGGAAATATGAAAATTTGCTGGGTAATGTGTATGATTCAAGTTGGTTTCAACCTCCTTGAATTTTTGCCTTTAACAACATGGAAATTCCTGAAATATTGAATTTTTTTTGTCGGATGCTCTGTACGAATCCTCAGTGGAATGCCATGGCCATAAGTTACCGCAGCAGCTCGATATGCTGCTGGGTCACTTATGGCTTGACTTTAAGTGCATTCGATTCATCCTGCACTTAGTAAACTTGTTCCCACCAGTTCAGTGCCATTTCTTGATTGGGCTTCGGACAGGCATGGAATCACCTGCACGAAGGCTCCATACTACGCTGACAGGTGCAAGCAATGCAGTGAACTCGTCCTGCACCAAGGCTGCTGGAGTGAAACGAATGGCGACGTGCAGATGCCGCCATCTTGAACTGCTGGTAAAACGAATAGTGAATTGCAAACTAGTTCGGAAAGTGCAGGCTAATCGAATGGGATCTTCAATTGGCTAAGGTTGCGTGTCGGTTCTGTGACGTTCCATTGCCTCCAGGATCGCCTTGCATTACAAACCACGTTGATACCCCTGCGGATACGCATATCGTGCTTGAGTAACAGTATCAGCCCACTGTTACGATCGGCCAGCGGCGGTAGTGACCTTCTAGCCTCTGCTGCCCCACGGCGACGAATCGCTTCGTGAAGCTAACAGTGGGTCACCCTCGTGCAGGCCTGCGGTGCCCGCTAGGCGAGACGCGTTTGGCGGACTGAGTAGTGTTTGTTGGTTCACTGTCGCCATTGGAAGCAAGGGGTGCTTTAAGGCGTCCCCTCACGGACTCTGGTAACCGCCACGGTCGTCTGACAGACGTTCCAGCTAACTGCGGGGTCATCCCAGGAACCAAGACGCTCCAGCTTCAGTCAAGCGGAGCAATCCCCGTCTACGAAGCTTCCCTCCTTTCTGTGTGTTCAGTGAAAACAGGGGCGGGAGTGATTCTGTGAACCCTCGCCCTTAACGCGGGTCCTTCGACGACTTTCGACGATCCGATTGGACGAAGCGGAACGGTAGTTTTCCCTGGCCTAGGGATCTAGGGAGGACAGGAGGGTTTAGGCGAACTTTTTCGGCTCCTCGGTGTGTTTCACTTCAGTCTTGCTAGAGTGATGAGATGCAATGTTCTTCACTCTTCATGTAGATATTGTAAATAAACCCAGTACTCGTTCTCATGGAGAACACGTTCCTCCCTTCAACAACGTCCTTAGCGTGGATGAGTCGGATGGCGGCATGAACCAGTTACCCCTTTTGACATGCCCGACCCCTACTCTTACACCACCAAGTACCTCACTTCAATTCATGGTCTTCTGGATAGGCTGTTAAGAACGGCCCGCTGACGTGCAAGTTTTGCCAGCCAGTTGCGACAGCGGGCGTCAACTTTTCCTGGAACGCCACCGCAAACCTCTAGCCACGGCGTCACTCAGTCGACTGTGTGTGTGGAGAACAATGCGCGCGTCCTCGACTCTCCGTTGCTGGAGCCAAGATGAGTGCGACGAAGCAGGCTTTGTGCCTGAACCCGCTACCGCCAATCTGTTCTGCTGTGAACGAGGGAGTCCCCGAGGGAACGTAGTTCGAGGTTCTTCCCACGCGCCGTTTAAGACGTAAGACAATGGGCAACCGGCGGGCGCTCGGCGGGGGTCAGCTCGGGGAATAAAATGCTTCTTTATTGACGTAAGCCTCGAGTTCTGCGAAGACCGTCTGACCTCGGTTGGGGACCGTGAACCTGTGCGGAAATGTGTGTGTAAGCCCTCCGGCCTACGGTGCCTGGTCGGCTCGCCTACGATGCCTGGTCAGTCTACGGTGCCTGGTCGAATGTTTCCCTCACCTTGGGATCGAGGGAGGACCGAGTGTTTATAAACCGCTGTTGTGCGGCTGCTCAGTGTACTTTCTCTCGCAGTCATGCTAGACTGATGAACTGCAACGTCCTTATGTAGATACTGTAAATAAACCCATATTCCTCGTTCTCGATGAGAAGCAGTCCTTCCCTTCAACAACGTCCTCAGCGCGGATAAGTTGGACGACGGCATGAGCCAGCTACCATCTAATTCATTCCCGACTCCAATCTTGACAACTGGTTACGAGCGGTGGGACTGAGCCCCCCAATCCTTACAAGGCCCACTTTACTCGGTGCGACAGTCTTCATTGCTGAGTGGAAAAGAAATCCAATGCTTCGCGGTCAGGCCCGTAAATTTTAGCAGAGTACAGACAACGATGCCATTTTGAGTTGTCGATAAGGAAGTAGTTCGATCGTACATCGCCTAACAGTTCAACGTTGTGGCAGCTTTTCGAGTTCAAGGAATGGTCGCGGAAGCGCGTTAAGCTCTCCATAAGTGCAGTCCGTTAAATTGCACGCCGTAGTCCGCACAGGCTTTGCTTGGAAGTAAAGTGGTTTATGTATGTATTCGGGCCAGCGTATATATATAGTCTGCTGTTCAGAACCGAAATAAGTGGCGTTGCAGAAGCGCTCCATCGCCCACGAGGAGCGGTTATAGCTGGAAGGATATGACTAAGTTCGGAAGCACTTGCGGTTGCCTTAATTACTGTAATGGCATAAATGTGAGGAAGAGGGTGGGGGGGGGATGTATAGCTATCGTGGCTGTTAGCGCATCCGTTTTCAGACCATAACGACCAGTGCATGCGGTGTATAGCAGCGCTTATTTTTAAGTCTCCAGGTTATGGAAACTTCAAAAACGCGATGTTTTGTCGCGACGCCCTGAAAGGTACCTTTTATTATAGGCTTATCGTGGCGGCGATCCGTGTACGAAATGTCATTTGTTCTACCGAATGTTGCGGCGACGAGGGAGCGTTTATAAAGCCTTCTAAACCGCTGGTTTGTTTGGGCTTAAACATTTCCCGCACACTTGGTATTTCATCGCGAATTTTGTTTGCGACGTCCGTGTCTATGTGCGGTTCTTCCAATTTTCGGTCAACTGCGTCGTCCGCAAGGATGCCGGTCGGATAATGTAGATTAATTTACTTAGTGAAAGTTACAGTCGCGTCGGCTTTCACTAGAGGGCGAAGTATAGGTCTTTCCATTCTGCCTTGGGCCGTCCAGCAGGTCCGCGCAGCGGTCGCCAGGTACTCCCTGTTGGTCCCTGCGGGGGGAGACGCGCACTGCGCGCTGACGTGCGACCTGCAGGACCTTTAATAAAGTTTATCCAATCTGCCTATTGCGCGGAGGGTGTTTTGCCTTCATGGGGTACAAAGTGCGCTACGCCGTTCTATTCACCGAGGAAATTGGCTTATAGCTTCGGCGTCGCCGCAGGAGACTTGTTCTTATCTATATATCCTTGACTAAACAGGCAAGTGCCGCGTTTAAGCACGGTGTTCAGCAAAATGCACCGGAAAAATGACACCGCACCTTACGGAAGTTTTGGCGCAGGTGAGTAAGCGGTTTAGCCATTATATCCACTTATATAACGGGGCGCCCTTATAGGCACAACATTCGGTGGGAGGGAGCCCTCGATGGAGCCGGCGATCTAATACGCTCCCTCTAGGAAGTGGCGGCCCTGAAACTGGAAAAGGACTTCAAGGGATACACAACAGTATAGCACTAAACGCCGTATGCTGATAACGAATTTTTAAGCTTCCATTCTCGTTAATCTTACTGTAATGGGTTGATTATTACAAGATGAAGGTCGAAGTTACCTCTAATTTCGTGCCGACACCATTCGGCTGTATTCAGTGTGTGATGTCACAGACGTTTTCTTTTTTCCTGTGTATATTTGCGCCGTTATGGCCAGGTAAAAGTTCTTGTAATTACTTGCCAAGTTCCGCCTTGTGCTCGTTTAGAATGCAATGTAGTCCATCGTACGCAATAAAGAATTATTAACTATGTCGGACTAGCAGGCGCCGTCAAAATCCATGACCTTACGACGTTCTGGTGTGGGAACTTCAAGATATATATAATATATTGCTATTACAGCAACGTAATTTACAAATACGGCTCAAATTGCTTTTTTTTTTCTTCTATAGAGTCCTTTTAACAAACAAACGTACAGGAAAGCAGACACAAAGAAAAATAAATGGAACAGATGCATCTGACTTCCTTCGCAGCTATTATCGTAGGAGAAAGGCATGCGCAGCCGAGTTGAAATATAGGTGGAGTGGCAGTTAATTTTCGCATAGAAATTCTAGCAGTTCGTATATAGCATAAAGGTACATTCAATATCGCAGAGACGAGGAAGGACGCAGGACAGGCGCTAATTTCCAGCAGACGTTTATTTCACGCCTTTTCATAGACAGCTCAAATAAATATTTGTCGGCACCTTGTCCAGCGGGAACCGTCCTATAGCCGTTGTTGGTTGGTCGATTCCGTATAAGGCTGCACTCAGGCACGGCATCTTCGGAGGGACTCCGTACAAGTCTTGTGCGGCGGACGCAGATCGAACGCCTTCTTGATCTTGCCTATTGTTTCGATCGTTGCTTTGCAGATATCTTTCGTTTGTTCGCGGGCGCCTCGAAACTAAGGTACTTTCCGTAATGTCCTTTGACTTCTGCTGTCGTCGTCAACGGTGAAGTCGAGGAATAAAAAAAAAAAAGAACGGGGATCCGTACGTTGTTCGAAAGCGAGTCGGATATTGTTCTGTGCGCCTGGCGCGGCGGTACTGCTAGAGAACAAGCTTAGAGCCGCGGTCCCTCCGGGCAAGCTTTCTTTGCTTTCTCTCTTTATTTACATCGCCGTTATTTTTTTTTTCTCTTTCTTTCCTTCTCTTCGTTTTCTTCTTAACGAGTTTGCAGAGCGTGTGCGTTTCACGCAAATCACGCAAGCTTTTGATTTTCCTCTTTTGTTTGCATGGCGGGGAAAGCCTGAATGCTGGCATCGAGAATGTCGAAACGCTGCTTGTTTCTTCAAAGCCTTTCCGACTGGGAAGTCCTCGGTGCGTTCGGTGCAGTACTGCTTTGCTGTGTATCGGATCTCCTCCCGGCGTTCGCCCCCCAAGCACGCGACTTGCACGGCGAGTGGCGGGCGGAACGAGGGCTCGGAGTCGTATTGCTTCCGTGTTCGCGCCACTACTTTCGCGGCACTATACTGTATTGCGGAGAGCAGGAGGGATCGTACCGTGTCTTGAGAGCTCGATACACGGACCCGTATCTTTTTGGAGCAGCGCACACGTACTGCGGACAGTGTGGTTCCCGCTCAGAATGCCACGCTTTACGTAAAAAGTAAAGGTTGCATCGTTTAAAATTGTAATTGACTACAGTGACTCCGCTATATTAGTTAACTAATTGCTAAAGAAAAAAAAGATCGATTGAATTTACTTTTGTTAACATTGCGCAAATACAGTAAGTAGAACAAGCTGACCTGGCTCTTACAGAGCGCTCTAGACAGCCATTCACGTGTTATTTACCTTCACTAACGATTGCTGTCCAAGATTTTCGTCGATCATCTTTCGTAATTTTCTTATGGGAGACATGTTAAAGCTCGCAGGAGCGTTGGAATATGAGCTTGTTGGTGCATTACGACGGCATTCGGGAACAGCGCGAAGTCTTTTCTACTACAGTTCCCGCCAAATTCGAGCGCTCAAGAGTGCCGATCGCCTGTCATTACGGCTTGTGTCGTCAATAATGTAACTGGTTACTTGTAGTTTGTTACTGAAAAAAGAGTCATTGAATTACAGGTAACGTTACCGAGTAAAAAATTACTGATGAACTACAAGACTACAAAAATGTAATTGATTACAAACAATAATTACAGGTGATTCGCTACGTACAAGTCTGGTTCGGCTCCCACCTCCGGGAAGTCCAAATATCTGATTGATTTTTAATGACATTCTTTGAACCGCGGCGACAGCCATTTAGCCTTTGGGACAACTTCGCTTGTGTGATGCAATGATGATGATGACGATGACATCTAATGGCATTCTTTTTAAACGGGGCAGGCACAATTAGTCGCCCTGCCTGCTCGAGATAATGAGCTTTTACATCTATTGGAATCTAGCGTTTTGCCAGCGCCTAACTTATTTTTGACCCTCTTTCTCCACATTCTACGGTTACCTTGCCTGCAACGACCCAGACTCCACTCCTTCCTGCTTTTTTCACCAATAATTTAAACGCCCCCTGCTGCAAGGTGGACGTTCCCTACGGTGCTGACTGGGCGAATATCTTGGAATTACGCATTACAATTTGCTGAATCGTCTCCGAAGTTTTGCTGTAGCAGACACATCTCGTTGCGAATATTTTCTTCGGTAGATTTTGTCCTGAGGGAGTCAATTCGGGCCTCAAATAGCGAGGCACGGCCCTTTTTGTTATCGTATGTCTTTTTTTTTTTTTGTCCTGATTTCTTGCTTGTCTGTGTAAATCTGCATGTTTTTTTTTTATTTTCCTCCTTTTCAGCTAACATACCGTCTCGGTTTCCTCATTTTTCCTTATAATTGCTTCCGGATTGTACAAATTTGCAAACGGTTACGACGACGACGATGATGATGGTATTGGTGGGATGATGATGATGATTAGTGCCTTTCCATTTGTAGCTGGTCGTCACGCGGGAAAAATCCGGATCTAGTAAAAGGTAATTCCCTCTAAGTCACTGGGCCGAGGTATTTATACCTCCAATTACCCTGCACTCGGTTCCCTGTACGAGCTTTTGAGGTACCGATACTTTTCATCCCGTCAACTACTGATGACCGAAGCGCCACCTGTTATAGTGTCAAATATGAATATTGTTATTGTTGTGAAATCCAGGCTATGGTATGAAACGCGCGCACGCACGAGATGTCTATACGTGTTGTTGTCGTCTGTGGTTTTAGAATTGTTCGCTTTGGCTTCGCTCTTTCATGTTGCTCTTGGATCACCAGGTACGTGTGCCGGTGGGGCATGCCTCGCATCGATTTCACAATGGTGCCCAGCTGTATTCGTGATTCTGTGCGTATAACTGCGACGGCGCGCGCCTTTGTGTTGGCGCCCCGCGCCGGATCACGTCGTCGTGCCCAGGTGCTACCGTTTCCAGCTACACCCCCGGGGGTCCTCTGCACGTCACGTCTATACGAGGCGGAAACCTTTCAGCGGCGTCGCTATACAGCAGTTCGCACCGCTCGCGCGCTGCCATTGTCGCGCGTGTCTTTGGGGTCTCGCGTTACGCGGAAGGCACTCTCGCTCCGCCGGCGAGGCTTCGATTGCCCAGAGGGATCGGCTCCTGTTAGAAGATGCCGTTGGCGTGGAATGCATTCTATTGGTCTCACAATCGCGCTGTCGCAGCGAACGGCGAGGCCCTTCGCACCTAAAGCTTGTCCGCGATAGGCTGCGGCGACAACTTCATCCGCGATTAAACTAACTAAACGGGGCACAGCGCGGACGAAAAAAGCAAGAAGCTATTCGCTGTTATATTGACTGGATGCTTTCTTTAACAGTGGACCTCGCCGTACACTGAAAGGCTGTGGCGGATAAGTTGCTGGCCCGTAATCGATCGTTCTTTATGTGCTGGCTATAGTCTGCGGGTCCGGCCTGTCTTTCATCTCACTCTTTTCTGCTGTTTTTGCTTGTTTATTTGTTTCTTAAGCGTAGGTGACAGTGCTATAGGACACACACACCACCATTAAAGGGTCCCTTAAACAAAGTTCGGACAAACTTTGTAAACGCGTAGGATACAGCTACAGTAAATCATTCGCACCACAATTTGTGCGAATGATGAATGAATGAGTCATATTAAAAGAGCTACGGATGATTACAAGTTGCCCTCCTGCATAGCCATACATTTTCTCCGCAACTCGTCCGCCGTGTGATCGGGGCCAAGCTTCGCCTTCACTGGCTCTTTGTCATGATGGGACGTCCTGTCGTATACTTCCGGTTGTCTTGGAGCCAGCGCGCGAAGCCCCTAGAAGCAGCGTGCGTTGCGAGCATTCTGTCGCAGCGCCGAGCATGTCCGCTATTCCGGTAACCACAGGCGAGCTGGGCGTTTTGACGGATGGGCGGAGGTGTGAAGCCCTTCCATACTACTATTGCTGTGATGAAGGAACTCTAGCGGTAGACGTACGCAAGCGGCCTGATCGGTCTGCAGTGCGCGGTCCAACTACCTGGTGGCGCAGAGCTTAATAAACAAAACAGAGCTAATATTGATCTAATCAAGTGTAAAACATTTTAAACATTTAGAAAAAGAATGTAATCACGATTGCGCTCCTGCCAAAAATTTACACCAGCAGCCCCCCCCCCCCAAAGTAGAATACACTTCGTTACTACTATATTATATATTTATGGGTTTGGTTGGGCTCTGTAAGGAAGAACCGTAAGGAAGAACGCTATCACTGACAGGCTGTGAGCAACTAGTTTCCAAGGGCTTGGATTTCCCCTACGTATGTCGAGAAAGACGGGGTACCGAATGTGCCATTTACTAACTCCTTAAAGGGCTCCTCTCCAGACCACATAGCAAATTTTGCTTATACTCTGGAAATTGTTACGTGCCCTCTAGGGAGCGCTCTACCGCAAGAATCTTTTCAAAATCGTTCATTATTGGCAGAGATGGAAACAATTGAAGTGTCACGAACCCGTGATTTCAATAGGCGAGATTCACTGCTATAACGTCGATACTCTCGCCGCTTGCTCCGTCTAGCTTCCGCAGGCAAAATTTCTTCCCTGCGTTTCCCGTACCGGAGCCGGAGAATTGCGTAACGTATACGTCACTGTCCCCGTCTTCTTCTACTTATTTAATTCTTTTTTTGGCGTTTTTCCTGAGCGACGCACTTCCTGTGACAGTCTCGCGCGCGAGCCCGCGAGCTGTTGCGTTCGTTTCGTTTCACTCTTTTCACGGTCTTGTGAGCTGTGTGCAAGAACCACTTGCATTGTTCTCTGGCTGCTTCTGCGAAATGTATCCCTGCCTAAGCGCACGTTTGGAGAGCCTGGCCGGGCTCATAGATCCTTGCGACACAGCGCGTGAGTCTCGTTGTACCACTGGCACCAGATTAGCGGCACGATAAGTTAGCGTCACATGAACACTGAGGTAGACTCGAGGGGGTCAAAGAACATGATCGCGGCGCAGGAACACGGTAGAAAATGACATAGCTTGGTATCTGCGCGCGCGGCTGCACGACGTAGGAACAACCAGACGAAACGGAAGTGCATCTCTCTTGCCATGGTACGAAGTAAAACAAAAGCGCGCAGATTCGGTTTCTATGTTGTATTATTTCTCTAAACTTTGATTCGCCTATTGAAGCAACAGATTAAACAGCTAACTGATGTCTCGAGGAATAATTCTAAGTCAGGTGTCCCTTTGAGTGACGTCACAGCACTGTGAGCTGCGTAGTCGCAGTTGTGCAACTGTCGTCTGCTCCGGCAGGGTGCGCGGCGCCCGCGAGAGGGCGCGGCGTTTGGTTTAAGATTTCTTTAGCGCGCATTGTATGCACTGCTCTTGTCACTTCAAAATGGCCAGATCTGGTGAGGGGCTTCTCAATAGAAAAGGGGTTGAGGCTCATCATAGTGCCTATCCAGTCGCGACAGCAAGTTCTAGAGGTTTGTGATTTGGAGTAAGGCCGCATGTTTGGTTTTGTTTCCTTTGCAATGTGTGTCGTTAATCGTAATATTAAAGACTCATGTTCTAGTTAATCACTGAGCTTTCTTCCTCCTGAGAAAGAAATGCTCGCGTACCTCCTGAGAAAAGTTCGTTAGCCGAAATACAGAGTTCGCCATGATAGAAACAGCGTATAGCTGACTGGTCAAGGCGAGTAAGGTGATGCAGGCACTGCGTTGCCGAGCACCACCGCAACCGATCGCAACACCCGAACTCCATCGGACGCCACAAAGGAAGCTTCAATTTAGGAGTCACCCCAGCAGTAGCGCCAGTGGTGTGGAAAAGTAACCTCCTCCTCAAATCAGTCCTAACCATTGACCACAGCATCAAAGCCCACCCGACTCCACAAAATGGCTTTGCATTAAAGGCGGTGGCAGTTGGGGAAAGTTTGGGGGGTGGGTCTTCCTCAGTGAGGATTGAAAACGCATTTCCTTCCTCGGCAAACTTGGCTGCTCTAAGGATAAGCGGCCGCAAAAGTTTTTTCGCGTCGCAGACTCGCCGATTCCACTGCGTGGGCTTAAAGGGTCTAAAGCAGGGCAGTTTGTCGAGATTTCCCAGGGGAACTCGCTGCAGCAATTCTCATAAGAACTCATCCTATGTGGTCTCTCTCTCTCTCCTTACGGGCTCGGGAACGAGAAGCAGCGGTATCTCGCGCGCCGCGTCTGCTTCGTGCGGGCACTGTGCTTCATCCTTGTTTCCAGGCTGGCCGGGAGAAAGGCGCACGCCATCGGTGCGCCTCGCTGCCCGGGCGGCCGTGAAATACGCGTACTATACTACACCGCGTCGCGCTCGGTTCGGCGCGGTGCGGGTCTGAGCGAGCGTCTTTCGGATACGCACGCATGCTTTTGTTTGGAGCGGTGGCGCGCGAACGCGAGGTTGACGACGCTTTTCCGCTCTGCATGCGCGCCGTGAAACGGCCGGAATTTGGGAGCGCGTTGCGTAAGCTGCTTGCGCGCGCATTCGACGGATCGAATCGCCGATTTGTAGTTCCGCGGTCAGCGGAGCAGCGCGCCACGTCACATATACCAGGCGGCGCGGAGTCACGCCGTGCGCATATATAGGAGGATCGACGTCGTGTAACGCTGTGTACGGCTCTCTCTCTTCGGGGGCGCAATTGCCTGAGGCGCCGCTGTGTTACGTGACGCCCTGGCCATAGTCTAAATCGGCGATTCGATCCGTCGTGTGGATGCGCCGACGCGGGAACGTTCGACGTTCTGCTTTGGTCGGGTTGTGGTTTCATTATACGAGGTCAATTATATACGGACGCTCGAGGCGCATTCACGCGATCGGAGCCGTTGCCGTCGTGCTGTCCCTCTAACGACGCATGCGTGACTCGCACGGGGAGTCGGGGGATGGGGGGAGTGTTTAGAGGGTTTTCAGAGACTCGAAGTGCGTTTGGCTGCAACAACGACGAATTAAGCTAAGACGATGCACCGTGCGTACGTTCAATCGCCTCGGTGGCGGCCCCTGCTGTCATATGAGCATTTTGCGCACGCGCACAATATATAAGCACAGTAGCGTTTGCGCATGCCGATGTTGTGGTGGTTATGCACCCCTCCTGAGTGGAAAGCGTAGTAGACGTCAAGCCAACGTTATCTAACATTTCACCGGGCGCTCACTAACCTAACGATTTCCGCCCGTCGGTCTCGTCTCGTGTACTGTCGGATTTGGAGGACGATCTCGCCGCTGCCACCAGTTGTAAGGGTTGTAGGTCGTAGGGAGGAACTTGGGAGGACAGGACTAGGCGAGCAGGATTTATTTACATATTTTTATATTAGAACAGCAGAGCACTACCCCTGCAGGCCCATCCTAACAGTACCATCGCATTGTCAATGGCTGCAACGCCACTCGCGACGCTCTTCATCGCGCCTGCGTTGTGAGACGCCTGGTAGCTGCCAGGGCGGCGCTGTTCCTTCTACACCCGTCTGGAGCTGCCTTGCGTGCGGTTTGCGTCGCGCCGTATCGCACCCGCGTGTAGTTAGGACACCGTCAGGGGAGTTAAAGCCCAGCGCTAAAGCTTGCTATCGCTGTCACTGCTACGCCCTTCGGGTGAAACTGCCAAGATTTTTTTGGGGGGTGAAACGTTTGTAACGAAATTCAGCGCTTGTTTGTCGTTCCTCTTGTTACTCATGTTCCTCCTCCTCCTTCTCCTCCTCCTCCTCCTTTCTTCTTCTTGCTAAGTTATTTGGCTTTCTTTTTTCGAAGGAGTCTTTGCGCCCCGGTAAGGTTTGCCATACTTCAAAGCGTGATGTCACGTTGATGGTCATGGAGCTGAGTTACTATCGAGCCGAGAGAAAAGAGAATGGTGCATTGGGACCGTAACAGCTGTAGCTTTTAAAGAAGTAAATGTAACTATCTCTACAGTTATGTCATGGCAGTAAAGGATGCAATTAATGGCTGCAAAGGGATATTCAAATAAGAGAGTAGCAATATCTGAACATTGGGCGTAATTAGCTAAACCATTGAATGTTTCCAAACATTTTATGTACGAGTGACTACTTACGTTTAATTACACTTTTGAGAGTAAACGTGCATTTATGGGGGATTGGAAAATTATATGACTCGAAGAGTTGTTGTGCGAGAGATGTTGGAGGAGACGCTGTTCTTTTAGGATGTGGTGGACGTACTGATGTGGCTTAATTCGATGTCATCGTCGGATGCGCTTATATTTGAAGAAGGTAGGCTATACGAGTAGTGCCAGTGCTCTTTAGTAAACTAGAAAAATACCTTTGTTTGTGCTTCATTGCTATCTCTCTTTCTTGATATATGTGTGTATGCGTGTGCGTTGGTTTCGGCACTTGGAAGGACTTGCACCTCGTGCTCGCGATCACTCAATACGTATTATAGTTATATCACCGCCAAGCCTTAGCCGTCGTCATGAGCATAGGCACGAAACCCAACAGTTAGCTATCATACGCAGGGTATCGTGGTGCACCGGACGCCGTATGTAGAACTAACTACACAGACGTTGCGATGTGTCTTTATGACGCGCTACGTGCGCATGCATGTAACTTAAAGTTTGAATCTCAAATTCTGGTATTGCTTCATGGTTCCGTTCTAAGCGTTTGCGGGAAAAATCCTCAGGACTTTCTCGAGTCGCAGACTGGTGTGTTAAGCAAAATCGGGACAGTTACGTGTGTACATATGATTGTGTAAATTCTGAAAATCTGTACATGATTGTCCGAAATACACAAACTTCTTCTTCTTCAAATCCCGAGACCCGAACCCGGCAGCGAAGGCACCGCGAGCCTTTGTGTATAGGCTGGTCTTCGGTCAGCTGCAAATTGCTGCCTGCCCCCGTGCAGTGAACTCTTGGCGCAGATGGCGAAATATCTCTCGTCGCTGCGAGATGATCGCCGTGGCGCTAACGACTTCCAGACCTGCTCGAAACTCTCGGTATCCGTTATGTGCACGCGCGTAGGGACGACGACCGCCTTCGCTGCAACTTCGGCCCCGCGCTCTCTCCCATCGCTTCACGATGCACGGCTCGACGTGCTGGCCGGACGGGCATCTCAGCGTCGCCACATGCCCAGGGGCTATCGAGCGAGCGCAGACCGACGGCTGTGGACGGCACGAAACGACGCGCATTTTGTTTTCTTCTTTCTTTTTGTTTACTAACGCTTGCTTAAGCCCTTTGCGGTCCCGGAATTCCTCGTTTCGACGACGACATTGCCACTTTGCACCGGATAACGCCGATGTCGATGCGTAAAATGGAAAACCCGGGTCGTTTGTGGGAGGAAAGACGCCATGTCGAGCGGTAAATTTTACTCCCCTTCCCTCCCGCATCCCCCCCCTCCTTTTTTTGTGGGTCTTTTCTGGATATACGCGGAAAGACGGCCCTATACTGTACGTGTAAGTACTGCTGAAAGTGACGCCTCGATGAGTCGACTTGGCTGCTTGTGTTGGACGGCGTGAAGATCTAAGGTGGCGGCCATCCCTGTATCATTGCTGCACAAATGGGACTGCAGGCGCAATTAGTGGAATCACGACTAGCTCCACTTTTGCTATTGACGTATAAAGCTTACGTGCAATGAAATGGTGTTTTTTTTTTAAATATTATTATTATAGGGGGCTTAGGAGATGTCGGCTTTCGTAATAAAGTCCACAGATCTCAAAAACGACACCACTTAGAAGAACTAAAACTGAAAGTCGACTCCTGAGCGCAGTAACACAAAGTGCGGTCACCCACGTGCACTACAGCCTCACTGAAACTGGAAGTCAGCTCAGAAACTCAGCAACACAAAGTCGAGTAACATATTCACTCCAAAGTCAACACGACGCCCAGTCACACACCTACACTGAAGTCAGGGCACATAAGGAAACACGGAATAGATTCACACGAAGGCACATGAATGCAGGCATTGAACGAACCAAAGTCGTGTCCAATTAAGCACATAGAGTGCTTAATTAATTAAGCACCTTATCACAGGGGAATACCCTAGTGAATAGTTTCCGAGAATATCTCTCGCTTCTAGACATCTTTGAAGAGCCAGTAACTTTCTTTTTCTTTCTTCTCTCTTTCTTTATTTCCTTAAGGACTCCACACGGGGGTATTACATAAGGGGTGGGATTACAACAATAGTTAAAACAATATTAGTTAAGGTGAGAGAATCTCTGACACTTCCTCCGTGAATGCAGATGAACCGGTGATGGCAGCGATGCCGTAAGGAAGGCCGTTCCAGTCTACAATTACAGGATGAAAAAAAGAAGACGAAAAAGTGAGAGTGCGTGTTTTGGGGCGAGCGACACTTAATGAATGACCAGTGCGACGTGATGTTCGTGCCGGTGGTGAAATGTATGGTGCGATGGCGAGTGGACTGCTAAAAAAAAAAAACAAAAAAAAAAAAAAAAGAAAGATTGGATAAATGATAGCTGGCGATGCGACGGCGATACGAAACATTTGGTAAACTGGAGTCTGCTTTTAAGGATGATGCGCTGATGTCGTAAAAATAAGCTGATTGAATGAATCCAGCAGCACGATTCCGTACGGCTTCAAGGGCGTTCATAAGGTAAATTTTATGCGGGCATCAGATAGAAGAAGCGTATTCAAGTTTAGGTCTCATGAACGATTTGTATGCTAGTAGTTTTACGTGGGATGGTTTAAAAAAAACCGAGCTTTTTGTTAGCAGATGTTATAACGTTGTTCACATGCGAACACCGGTCAAGGTCGTGAGCAATAGCGATGCCTAAGTATTGGAAAGATTTAACTGGTTCAATGGAGTTGTTTTCTATTACATAAGAGAATGCGAAAGGATTTCGACGGCGGGTTACTGGCATTGTTTTGCATTTAGAAGGACTTAGTAGCACTAGCCAGTCATCACACCAATTTTGAATCTCATTTAGGTCATCACAGAACGATGCACCAGCACAGAACGATGCAGCTTTGCCGTGGCGGCCACTTTAGCGTGAGGGAGTCGGTTAGCTTCGCGTTGCTGCGCAGTTGGCGACCTTGATCGCGTGGTGATTCGACCTTGGGGTCCGCTTCCTTGATGTGCGGCAGGCCTCTTCTGTCTGCTGCGCGCTTCGGCCAAGCGGAGCTGCCCTGTTCGTCCGGGGCTTGCGGTCTCGCACTGTTGACTCCCCCCCTCCTCCTCCCGCCCATTCCCCCTCCGATTCCGTTGTTAAGTGTGCATTCTCAGAGTGCGAGAAGGTGTACTGCAAGCTATAACAACTTTCTTTACAGCCAGCGGAAGAATATCTGGGACCGCTGACTTTGTGTACCCGTACTGCGTGCCGTTACCGTTAAGCGCCAAACGTGTGTGCACACGCGCCAACTTTTACACGGTTTTACTGCAATTGTTGATTTCATAGACTGACGTCACAGAGGCCGCCATATGTTTGCACCGCTAGCACGGTTAAAAGCTATGCGTTATCTCGGTTCGCTTGCACCCTGCAGCACAGTGGAAGCCGTGAATGTAGGACAGCAATATGGCGTGAGTCACATAGTGCACTAATACACCCTTTACTGAGACGCGGCTGCATCATGGCGCGCGTACTGGCATATTGTTGGAGACCACAATTAGCCGTATAACGAACTAGCCATGGATGTGGTTGATAATTGTGGAGGCTGTTCGACGCGGCGTCACTTTAATTCCGGCTGCAGAGTTCTACTTTAGTCTTTAGATTTGTCCTGTTGCAGCGTTCTACTTTGGTCTTTAGATTTGTCCTGTTGCTCTCCTTTCCTCTTTCCTTTTTTCCTCCCCTCCTTCCTATGTTCCATTTCTGTGTTGCTGTCACCTCCCTCTTCAGAAGAGTAGGCAGGCGTTGTGCCCCTTCCGGTGGCAGTTGCCAGGCTGCTCCTCGCTTTCCCTTTCCTGATATCTGTGTATATGTGTATATGTGTTCAAAACAAATAATAATAATAATAATAATAATAATAATAATAATATTGTTGCGCGAAACTTTCGCGTTGGCGCCATGTCTCGGGCCTTCTCGCATCGCGCTTGCTTTACCAACGGAGATGAGATAGAGAACGAAACTGTATTCAGCACCAGCCAACTCCGTGCATTGCTGCGTAGGCTACGGTTCGTGTGATTCAATAACTAACGAACGTTGACTTTGTATTCCAGATGAAGTTCGCGTGTCAGTAGCGTGCGCTAGAACGCGTTACAGTGCTGTTAACAGTAAATTTCGTTTCCTTGCTTCCCTATGTATTTAGTTGTTTAGTATTTATATCTACGTTAAGTAAACAACCAAAGACTGCTATTCTACTTCCTGAGAAAGCAAGTGGAGGGCTCGGCAATTGCGCGCTTCTAATCCTTCCATGAAGCTTCGATTCAGTCACTGTCACGCGGAGGGATACGGGTGACGTACAATGGAGGGGCCCTTCTTCTGGTTCGCTTTTCCGGCCGGCTGACGCACCCGTGGGTTTCGATGCGCTGCAGGGAATTGTATGGAATCGGAAATGCGTGGGTATATACGTTTTCCGGAGTGTAACAACAAGATTCTCGATCCGATCAAAATAAAATTGTTGTCGACCAGATGAATGGACGTTCGTTGTTGACGGCGAGCAAACAGGTACGCTCGGAGGTATTTTTCCCGCAGCCGTCGCCAATGGCGACGAAGAATTCCACTTGAGTGCCGGCACTAAAATCGTGCGCCGTTTCGGTAACCGTAGATCGGGTAATAGAGTGTTTTAGTTGAGCGTATTTACGCTCCGCTAAGCAGTTAAGCGGAGCGGAAGCGCGAATGCGCATGCGCCGTCCGCTTAGCCGTAAGCGGGATAGCGGAGCGAGGAACACGGTCCGCTTAGAAGCTGCCTGAGCGGAGCGTGCCGCGCAGCACTTTGGCTAGCGTTGGCGTCCGAACGGATTGGATTGGATGCCGAAAGCAAGCGCGCTGGCTAACACGTGGCGTTCCCCAAGACGGCGCTTTATTTTCCATTGGATAAAATGGACCGGTAACGCATTACAAGCGCACGTCTAGATACTTCATGGAGAAACAAGTTATATATATATACATATATACGTTTTACGGTATAAGAGTGATCATAAAGTGTTTTTATTTTCTTTCATTACCCTGAATTTAGCCAGGGGGCGCTGCAACTACGAAAGGTCCGCTCCGCTACGCTAAACGTGCAACTAAAACGTGAAAATCGCCCGCCGCTCCGCTGTGGCTTAGCGGGGCCGCTCGGAGCGGAGCGTACCGTAAAGACGCTCAACTAAAACACTCTAATGTCTCAGCTATTCTCAGCTTCCGAATTGACGCAGGCGTTCGTCGCACTTGCAACAACCTCCCCTGCCCTAATGGCCGGCTATACTATAGTAGTGCATCACACGAAACATTAGTCAGTGACGTGCGGTTCTTATACGAGTGATAATATTTGTGAATATTTGGCAGGGAATTGGTCTCACCCTCTCTCATTTCCTTGTAATATATTGTCTGGCGAAATTAAGTCTATAGCGTAGCTGTGACCGTAAAGGCTCCAGTAATTTGACGAATTCAGCATAGGCATATAGCCCGCTCTTCAAAATTTTGTGGAGATACATCAGCGGGCTACGTCGCTAATGCTCCCTCCTCCCCCCGCCTTTAAGCACACGCACGGAGACCAGTGTAGTAGACTTTGCCTTCCTCTTCCTTCTCCAACTAACTGTACGGATTTGGAATTGTTGGCCATGTCGTGAACTTGAAGGTGATGATTGGTGTCCTTCGTAGTTTTTCCGCGTTTTCTCTCTCTCTCTTCAATATATTAACCTTTAGGTTTATTTGTGTGTGATATATATGTTTTTACTTGATATCGAAATGAGTAAATCAGTCTTCGACGATTAGTTGGCGCCGTCGCGTTGCTCCCACAGTGCTCAGCGCATTCGCCGAGACGGGAGTGCAGCCTTGAAAGTGGGCGCTATAATGCGCGCCGCAGTTCAGCCTTTTCAAACGATGGCTGAGCTGCTTATCGCCTCGCGCGAGTGGCTTTGTCTGTGCGAAGGCAGCCGTGTCCGCGGGGAGTTCCTGTGCCGCCCTCTCTTCGCCATTTTGACGACGGTGCGCTGCTGCCTGCGCCTTGTCGCGGGACGCGCTCACGCCACCCCGACGCCCCCACGACACTGCTTTGCGACAGTGTATTCGCTCCGTGGCCTCTGCTTTCTTCCTATAGAAGGCAGAAATAAGCAACGCCGTGCTTTAATGCCTTCGTGGAAGCACTGCACAACAGCTAGCTTGTATTGCTTGTCAATAGCCAGCTTGTATTGCTTGTCGTCCTTATGCCAACGAGCACGATGCCTGTTGACTGACTGTGTTGGCTTGGTTTGGCTTTGCTGGCTGGCTGGCTGGCTGGCTGGCTGATCTGGTCTAGTATGCTCTATTGATTTATTGTCTGACTGAACTTTTGATTAACTTGCTGACTGACCTCCTGATGACTATATAGATTGACTATCTGACTGACCGACGCGCAAATTGATTGGTTGGCAGATTGATTGATTGATTGATTTTCCATACGTTCGTTATTCATCGTCCTGCCCGTCTAGAGTTTCTTGCGTGGCGTCAGCTAATACAATTACTTCTGTTTAGGAAACGCGATGGTGACGCGTATTTTGGGAGAAAATATGTTTGGCGCAAGTGTGCTCTGCATGCGTCAACATTGATCCATGCGACTTCTCCCCTTCCTTACGCTTATTCTGCAGCCAGCGAGTCCATATCGGTGCCGTTGAAAAGCGCAGTATAAGCTGTGTGATGGCGCTGGAAGGAATCCCCATGGCGAATAATAATGCAACATTCGATCTCAGCTAAAATCTCGTGAACTTTGAGGAAGTTCCGTTCCTGCATATTGCGTGCATGATTTCTTGCCATCACAACGTTGTCGTTGTGTCTAAATGTGTCACTGTCCTTAACTACTAAAACGAAATACAAAAAAGGGAAGAGAACGTCGTTTTCTATCACAGAGATAGAAAAGTACCCCCTCTATCTCTCTCTCTCTCTCTCTCTCTCTCTGCGTGTGTGTGTGTGTTTTCGGCTGCGTCATGTGGTTTTAAAAAAAAATTGATGTGATCTTTTCGTCGTGGTTTGTTTTGCTTGCTCCTTCGCTCGTCGAGCGCGTGGATATTGTTGCGCGAAGCAGGGCGAAAGAGGAATCGACCGCGCCATTGTGGCCGGCATATTTCGCTAAACTCTTGGCCGTATCGACGTCGTCGCGCATATCGATAAGGTTCACCGGAAGCGTTTCGCCGGAAGTGCTTTGTGCGCTGAGTGGTGCTGTCTGTGCTGGCTTTTGTTAACAGCGGATGGCGTGGTGAACTGTGTGCGTGAAAAGGTGGGAGGACGGGGGTGAGACAGAGCTGTTGAATTTTGTATGCTTGCTCTTCTGCGCGCGTCACCCCTTCATCCAAAAATGCCCGACTTACGTTCTTTTTGTCCTTTTTTTCTCGAATGCGTTACTCTACACTGCAGGCTTTCGCACTGACAGCTATTTTTTTCTTCCTCTTTCTTACTGTGCTTTTAGCGTGTGCTGCGAGCGTCTATATTGGCATCGATTATCGATACCTGACTATGCAGCGTGCTACCGCACGTCGCATACTGAAATAGAGAGAGCCGGGAGTGGGGGGGGGGGGGGGGGGGGGATATGAGCATGGGAAAGTAGCGGTCATGGTGGGAGGCCTATAATATTGGCTCTCAAGCTTCGTCTTTTCCTCATACTAGTTGCGGTCGCCTGAAGTGCGTAGGAGATTTCTTCCAGCCACAGCTGTCTTGAAACTCTTCTATAGGCTCTGCACGCTTCTTGCTCGTGAAAAAAAAAAAAAATATGAAGACTAAGTTCAAAGCGTTGTTGTCGTCTGCGCAGCGCCCAGGGCGCACCCGATTTCCTATTCATCACTTGCCCGGTTTTCCTCAGTTCTATTTCGTGGTTGTCGCTAAAGTGGAGGTCATCGTCTACTCGTTTTAACATTGTGGCTCGGTCGGTTATTTCCTGTTTAATAAAAGGGGGGTTTGGGATTGGGGGGTGGCGATAAGAGGAGTGGGGAAGGAAATACATTTACGGGGTGTCGCTTGTACTATGTGCTTTAGTAAGGAGTTTTAGAAATAGTGCACCCAAGTCTCATAGTCGTCCCGAAAATTTTACTTAAGCTTGGTTTTTTTTTTTTTTGTGTGTGTATTCCCGGCTGATAGCGGAGCCTATATCTTGGTTTGCACTGTTTCTAAAACTTTGTTGTGCATCTTGAGGTCGAATGAAAGCAAGACGAAGTAAACGGAGTGACACTTTCGCCTTTGATTATTTCTCTCTTATCGGGTGGCTTCGTTTCCGGACGATACCCGCCGTCTTCTTTCCCGAATCCGGGTTTTTCCAGAACAGCTTTGCCTTGTGCGGCTCGCGGAGTTGGGCCTCCGGCGTCTTTGCTTTCAAGTTTGGTGAGTCGGTACCAGAGAGCGCCAAGAAAGGTTTCAGGTGGTGTTGAAACACGAAAACTGTTTTTTGAGCGTTCTTCTTTCTTCTTTTTTTTTTACCCGCACTAACTTCAGTGTTTGTTTTCTCGCAGAGTTTCTTGAGTGTGATATCAGCAGTTCTCGAGATTGCTCGTCGTGACTTCCTTTTAATTACGTAATATAACTTCGATGCTGACCTGATGGAGAGTGTTACACTATCGAAACGGTTGGCATAATAAATTTTAAGTTTTCGCTTACGACAACGCCTTCATTGTGCCATCATATGTAACACGTTCCTTACTATCCAAATTTTAGGCCGCTGAGCCAGGTATCGTCAAAGTGACCACTGCTATATATATAAATACAGAAACAAGAAGAAAGGGGGTTAATTGAGGGGCCCGATTTTTATTAGTCATATCATAAGAAGCCAACAAACACTGGCACCAAGGACTACATAGGGGAAATTAATTGTGCTTAATAAATGAAATAAATAAACCATAAATTAATGGAAATGATAGTGGATGAGAAAACAACTTGCCCCAAGTGGGGAACGATCCCACAACCTTCGCATTTCCCCTATGTTGTCCTTGGTGTCAGTGTTGACTTCTTATGACTATATATCTATATATTATATATATTGTGTGTGCGTGTGTGTATCTGAAGCTCCATTGAAGAATAATTCGGTAAGTGTAAGTCCTGTGCGCTTGTCTCGTCCTTGTTTTTTCTTCGCGCGATCAGTTTTCCTTCTCCACGCAACTGTTGTGTGTTTGCTAACACGCTCTGCACAAGCGTACCGAACGAAAAAGAATAACGAACGAAAAAGCTCAAACAGGTTCACGCTATATGATCAGACAAAACTGAGACGTATAGACCTGCGCGCAGTCTTCTTGACGATCGCCGCTGTCCATTGATTGTGTTAGACGGGAAAGAGAAAAGTCAACGGAAGAAGCGAATAACGAGCTCGCCTGCCGTCCCCCGGGGGCGTTGCCGGAAGGACGAAGTTCTGAGACGGGGAGCAGCACTCCGCGTCGTCTATTTGATTTCCTCGACGGTTGTTTCCGCGGGAGAAACACGCGACATGGTGCGCGCTCGCCTCGTCACGTATATACAGCCGTGGCATTTCGGGGTTGCAGTGTGAGTGCAGTAAAAACGGAGGCAGCATAAGCGCAGAGCAGACATATAGGCCTGGCCTGTTGGAGTGCTCCGTCTATGGAGAGAGTCTGAAATCGCGAGTCACCGTAGGAATGTTTTGTGTAAACTGCAGTTCGAGGGGACACCGTCTTGAGAGGTAAAAGCTTCAAGAGCTCTAAGGAGGCAGCAGTGCTCTGGCATTTCTTATAATCGTGATATATTTTACCTATCGTATCATTCTTTTTATATGCATCTAAATTTTCATAGTACAAGTCATACGTCATCGCCATAATTTTATCATACAGATTTTACGCACTTTAGAGCGTACATTTTAAGGCCTCTTTACAGCCACCTCACACCAACTTCATAGCAATCATAATTACACCGCAAACTCATTACCACAGACATGGCGCTCTTTGGCCACACCTGGCCCTTGCGCCATAAAACTCCACACATCATCAGAGGTAAAAGCGTCATTAACGGAGGTCGAAATCGCAAAGGTTTTCGTTCGTAAGTGATCTTGGTCATTGGTCAACCACGTCTGCTAATATATGTCCAGTATCGGGATTGTACGGCTGAAATTTTTTTCCTGCGAACAATGCTAGCGTAAAACCTTCTCTTTCATTTATCTCTTTTTTTTTAAATGCGGGGATATGGTAGCACACTAACGGTAAAAAAAAAGAAAGAAAAAAATTGACTCGCCATCTCTACCCTGCGAAAGTGGGTGGCCAGCGAAGCTGTCAGAAAAATACTCAAATGCGGTCGATAGGGATATGAAATGTTGTATTGTTCTGTCTAGTCTTAGAACGACACCGTTGAGCATTACGATTTTGCACTCTTCGACGCTCATCGTATTCACGGTGCTCTTCGAGAGTCTTAACTTTGCGTGGACTTCCCATGGCGTCTTGCAATGAACTGAATGAGTTGCTAAGCAGGTCTCCCTTTTATATAAGGTTAGTGACATCACTCACTGATTCGTGTGCCCGTGTTGCCCTTTTCCCACCGGAGCAGCTTATTCAACCGTAATTTTTACCGGGAAACACACGCGGGGAGAAGGAACGTGCATCGCATTGTTCACAGGCGCCTTATCATCCATCATGCGGTTTTGACGCTTGTTTCGTGCTTTTCTTTATTGAAATGAATACTGAGCTGTGTGTTGTATGCCTGATTCATTCTAAAGGAGATATGCACTTTTTTTACGGTTCTTTCTTTATGCTGACGGACACGAAAGATCCCGACCAACCAGAAGCTAACTTCCTGTAACAAGAAGTTTGATCCGGAATCTTTGCAGATTCCTCTTTCACAATCAGTTGATTACATACAATATAGTGTAAGATTTGTCGGACGAACCCACCGCTGGCATACAGTTGTAGGAGTTGTCGGACGATCTCGCCGCTGCCACCATTTGTAAGGGTTGAAGGCCGTAGAGGAACTTGGGAGGAACTAGGCGTACAGGGTTTATTTACAGTATTTACATTTTAAACAAGAGATACATTCACACAGTCTAGCGTGACTCCCAAATGTATTTACTCACTGTCCGGTATTTTTTTTCGAGTGAAGAGGGGGGTGTAAGCGCGGACTAAAATTCTCGTGGCTCCACGGACGGCGCAAGCCAACCTCTTACTCGTCTGTCGCTACTGCGACATTGAAAGGTTTTTTTCCCCCCAAGCTCATCAAAAAAGGACCGCTTGGAGAACATCCACTCAGGACCGTAGTTCCGCATGTTGAATGCATACGCATATAGCTAGAAGTGTTCTGCTGGGGTTATCTAAAGTCAGCCAGCTTCAGCAGGTTGAGCGTGATTGAGCTTGCGCCTCGACGTGACCTAGGGTGCCTTGATGCCGCACGAAGCCCAGCCGGCGTTGTCATCAAGGCACCCTCACGTGACCAGGCTCACCGCGCCTTCTTTACTTTTCTATGGAAAAAGAAATTATCTACTTCTCGCGTGTAGGGAGCTTTTCTTTTACGAGTGACGAAGCCTCGGACTTCATTTTCTTGTAAAGCATCCTTTTGTAGTTAGTGCAATTTGTGACAATTTCTTTTTTTTTTCATATCTTACGTTGCTTGCACTTTAATTTTTGTGATCTGCCGCCTTGCTCTTTCTTTGTTCTTCAATCCTCCCGATCTTCAATTTTTTATGTTTCTATCGCCCTATACTTTTTGAAGAGTAAACATCGGTTGTGCACCTTCCGGTGGCAGTTGCCAGCCGGCTTCTGCCCTTCTCATATCTGTCAATTGTATACAAGTTTTAACACCGAATAATACTAATGATAATCCCTTCACTCTATTCTGGCTTGATTGAATGTTCCTCTAGGCCGTTAAAGGCCTAATGTTAAAGTTATCCTGCTTAAGCTCACACCCTAACGTACTGGCGTGGATCAAGGAGTTCTCGTATAATCATTCCTAATCAGCATTTTTATGCAACAGTTTGTCTACGCCCACGTCAGTAACTTCTGGTGCACATCAAGGTTTTGTGCTCGGCCCCCTCTTATAATCAGTATATATTAACAACCTATCCTGCATATATCTTCTCATATTTGCGTGTTCGCTGACGATTTTGTGGTTCACGGGACCATCACTAACTCATCAGATCATATTGTACTTAATCGCGACCGCATCCGAAGGTGCGATGACTGGCCAATATATACCTTGAACACTACAAAATGTAAATTTATCCTTCAGTCACCGCTGTCTCTCATTCTGCTTCAACTAAGACAACGCCAACACACAACTTACACATACCTTGAGGTTACCTTGTCTATTGATCGGTTGTGGAACACACATGTGATTAACGTCATCTCAGGAGCTACACAAAACATCGGGTTTCTTTAATTGTCATCTGCGCCGGGCACCACGTGTAAAGCTTTTTGCGTGTAAACAATAAGTCCGATCAAAACTGGAATACGCGTCCCCTATCTGCAGTCTCCCTGAAGTTGGTCTCACTAGCGATCTTGAATCAATTAAAAACCACGTCGAAAGGTTAATTAACTTTTCAAAATCCTTAACGTCAGCTTCCCTGCATTGATATCACAATGTGAGTTCTCTCTCTCTCTCTCTCTCTCTCTTTGTGCGGCAGCGTTGCCAGCCTCTCCCTTTTCCATAAGTTCTTTAATTCTAGACTTAATCGCGAGCCTTACATTTCCCCTGCCGTATTTACACATCATGTAGCACTAGCCAAGCCTTAAAGGTTCATCGTCCACGTGCTCGCACTAAAACCATTCGCTGCAGCTTTCTTTCACATAACAGCCAGAGACAGGAACAGCCTTTCCGACAACATCGTTTTTATCACCTGCTCTTCGTCCTTCACGGCAAATGTAGCGATTCATCCTTCACGACAAAATCATGTGACGATTATTTTTTACATATTTCTGTGACCCACCCTTTTTGTAGTACCCTCCCCTTTTTCCCACGGGGACTTAAGGAAATAAAACAAACAAAGGAAAGTGAAATAAATTGAAAAGAAACTAAATCCCGCTTAACGAACCTCATCTATTCGTTATCCTGTTTCCAGTGAAACTTCTGAGCAAAACTTCAGGAGTACGCGGCGAAGCCTGTAATACTTCCGACAGCACCGCCAGATTGCTCACGACTTTGCTAATTGTTTCATACAGTGACATAAGACCTTGACTCGGATGCCGAAAAAGCCCTTCATTAGCAGACAGGTCCCCGATTGATGCCAAAAACCAAAACTTGACGCTTCGGGATATATAAAAAGACCCAGTTCACAGTCGATTCCCCACGTTCATTTCGCATGCTGGTGTAGACAATAATTTGACGGAACACCGCGTAGTAGCACGATTGGTAGAGCACGTCACTGGCTGATGACAAAAAGAGAGAGAGAAAGAAAAGAAGAAACACTTCACGTTTCGGCACCCGCACCGAACCTCGTTAAACACGTTGATTTCATATCCTGACGTAATCAGACAGGTATTCAGTGTTGAGCAATGCCGTTTTCACAAGAAAAAGCGAACTTCTGTCACATCAAAGGTATAATTAACACGCAGCATATGAAGGACTTTCAATACTTTTGCAAGCCGCTTGCATTACAAACGCACACTGTTTCTGCTCGGCATGATCATGCCATTGATTCCGACAGGGCATGCATAGTACATATCCTCATTATGCTGTCTTTCTCTCGATACCAGAATGCTGTTTTTGCATTCTGCTTTGAGCCAGCGTATCGACAGAGCGTTCACGGCAATAATTGGAAACGCTGATTCCACCGTGTCCCGCGCAAAAGGCGACCCAGATCCCTGCGTCACTTTCTTACAGACGACTGGTCTCTGCGGGAGACTTTGAGTGCCCGGGGAAGACCGTGATAATTGTGTGCGCGCACATAGCTTGTTATTCCTTTGCTTCTCTGTTTTCTCTCCCTCTTATTCGCGCTTCCCTTTCTCTAATGTAGGATAGCAAATGAGGTTCAACCTTGTAACGTTCTTTTTTATTTTCTCTCTCTCTCTCTCAACAGTCAATATCGCTAAAGTTCGAGAACCCCTAGGGTGTCCAATGTGTCGTTTCCTCCCTTGGGGGGCGAAGGCGTCGGCAACGACGTGCTCTAACTACAGATCCTTGTGTCCTCCTTGTCCCCAGGAGGGCGGACCAACGCTTTTAACTCAGTTTAGTTGAGCACAACCTCACCAGTCTGTCGCCTCCCAGAGGTCCGCTTTCCGGCTCCCGGCAGCGTCGTGACGGTGGCGTATCGGTAAAGCGTTCGCGTCACACCAACACACTCCGAGTAGGAAGCCTTGAATTGAAAAGAGCAGGAAAAAAAAAAAGAAAGAAAGAAAGAAAAATACTGATTGATTCGCACTGGTCGTATAGAGAGACCCGTAGAGGCCCGGCCGGGAAGCTCCTCCGAGGGATCGAAGGGGACGAAGACACCCGCCTGCGCTTCCGGGCAAGAGATCGCATTGCGCCTTCCTCTGATCGCGACGTATAGACCTTCGGCCGCGAAAACCGATTTGCACCGAACGGCCATTCTCGTGACCGGAGTGAAATCCCCGGCTAGCACTGCTTCGGGGTCCGTGGCTGCGCGCATTCAGCGTTGATTCAGAGCACGCCGGCGAACGTCGACCGCTCTCCTGGGACATAGCCTGGAGGGCTCGCAGAAAGGCGCCTCCTATAAAGCCGCGTGTTCCACGGGTGCTGGTAAAAAGCGAAGACCGCGGATGCGCCCCCCCCCCCCCCCCCCCCCCCAGTCCCCCATCCCCCTTGTGTAAGTATTTTGGGGTGCCATGTCTATCAAACTTTGCTGTTGGAAATTTAAGTTTTGCTTTTTGTCTCTCTTAACTTGCCACTGGTTTTGAAAGTATGGACGCGCCGGTTCCTTTTGGTGGCGGTTGCTGAGTGGCTTTGGTTTTCTGTCGGAGAGCACGACGTTGTGGGTTCCATTCGCGCCTGCTGTGAGCCGCCTTTCGTGGAATGCAGAAACGCCCGCGTTGTATACATAATGTGTTGCACCTCGGTATGAGAGAGCTTTAGAATAGGGGCCACAAAGAAATAGCGTCGAAGCCACTGCGCATGCGCGAAACGCAAACTGCACGTTTGGGTTTTGCGTCAGGCACGCTATTTCACTGATTTAGCGGGAGCCCCAAAAGTTGCCTCAAGAGGTTTGCATAAACGAACATGGCGGCACCCATCGAAGCGACGGCTCTAACCTAGCGCCAAACTGGGCTCGATTCGTAGTAACGCGTGAAGTTCACAAGCTAGGAGAAGTGACTGCCGTTATCGCGTTCTCTCAACTAGCGTGGGTTACGAAGGTTGATTCATTACACGCCGCTGATTCCGAATTCGTTTGTGGATATCGTGGCTCGTAGGCTTAACACGGCTTAGCTTGGCTTGTGAAGGCAGGTAAAGTTGGTTACTCAAAACTAGGCGCAACTAATTGTTTGCTGCTTACAGAATAACATGTAAATTGTAACTGAACGCGAAAACACGAAAGTCGAAATTACTGTTCTTATTATAAGGTGGTATATTTAATTTAATTATTTCCAACAGCTTTTCTTTGACGCGTAGTGGCGCTTTCAGCGCAAGGCGCTATCCGCAAACGCAAAGCCCTTTTCTAAAACTCTTCACTCCTGCGTGCCCCAACGCTAACACCCGCAAAGCTCTTTGGGGCCCCAAACTATTGGGGCCCCTATTCTTAAACTCTATGTTAGCGCGACAGCGTTAAGGGCCCCGTCTCGCAGAAAATCCGGCGTCCGAACTACGCCGGCCATCCGTGTAACTTACGGCGGAAAGCTGGGCTAGTTGGTGGTTATTCGCATAAGGGGACATTGCACTATAGCGCGTAAAAAAGTACACGGACAGGAACATGAATAAAAACACACCGAATGCTATTGTGTATTTTCGTTCGGTGCGTCTTTTTTCATGTTTCTGTCCGTCTCCTTTTTAACGCGCTAGTGCAATGACCCGTCCGTGTAATGCAAAGAAGTTACTGAACTAATTGAATTTCTTAAAGTAAAATGCGTCAGAAAAAAATGTGTGCAGCTGGCAAGCTTGCACTAGTGGTGCAAGGCATGGAGTCAACAGCGGAGCTAGTGATCGCCTAGCTTTTACGTGGCTTGCCTATAGGTTGTTTGCAGGTTTGGCGAGGTTATGCTGTTTTGCTTTGTTGTTGGTAGGCTTGGCTAAGTTGTTTCTAGATTTGCGAGGTTATGTTAGGTTTTGCTAAGTTGTCTCGGCGGGCTTGACGCTGGAAGTTTTCGAGCAGTCGTAGGTCGGGATCGCTTTCTCGGCGACGTCGAGCGTTCAGGCGCGTATACTCTCGCATTCCTTCGACTCGGCGTCGCCTCTTCTCAGCCGCAGCTTCGGCGCGGTGTTCCGGATCAGCTCGGCGTTGATGCATCGCTTCTTTGGGCGTAGGGCAGCAGGGCAGCAGCATGTGCGCACGGAGTGGAGGAGGCGAGAGGTGTGTCGCCGCGCCCGCTGTTCCGAGCTTTTACTCGGCTGTGACGTCACGACTCCGCCCTACACGCGTGGGGTGCGAGGAGGTTACGCGGTTCGGTGCTCTCGCGTGTGGTTGTTAGGCAACGCGAGGCGGCGCACACCTGGGCTGAGTTTTCTGGTAACGCTCCACGGCGGAACTAATGTTGAATTCCACTGGCGGAGTCGGAGCAAGTTTTTCTGCTCGTTTCGGAGCAGGTTTGTTCCAATGACAGGGTTAGGGCAGGAGTAAGGTGATCCAATGAGAAAGTCGGAGTGGATTGAGAGTGGGAGTCACTCCGTGGAGCAGAAGATGCTCCACCAAAATCGGCGGAGTGGACCGGAACTCTGCGTGATGCATTTCCTTCACCACGTTTGTCTGCTGGGAGACGCCACCGGTCACGACTCGCGAGGAAGCAAAAGCTGCTGCACGCATGGCGAGGATATCCATTCCGCACTTTTAAATAAACTACAGGTGAACGGCGCTGAAGAGAGAAGTGACCGGTGCGGCGGTGCTGGGAGCAACAGCGGAAGGAAATGACAACTCGCAATGCATCCTGGGTAACTCGGCATAGAAGTCCCGCTTCCGCCTTCCTCCGGCGGCGCAGGTTGTGTTCCACTCGCGCATTTGGAGGCGTTGCTCTACGCCAGAGTCGAGTGCTCGCTCGCGGAGTCCGTCGGCTGCTCCGACTCCGTCATTGGAATTCAAGATAAAAGCTTAAACAGCCCCGCTGTTACAGTCGTAAAGTACGACTCACACACAACCTACAGACATGATGGCGTCTAATTGTAATTTTAATATACTAGAAAACATAATTCTGTTACGTGGAAACTCGAACACAAACTCCTTTTAACGCGATAGCGTTTTCCAGCTGCCGTTTGAAGTCTGTTTTAGTGGAGCGGCGCGGCCCCCTCGGTTCCTTGCATAGCATCAAAAAAAGAACAACAAAGCTTGCCTTCGTGCATAGCGTTCACCGTAAGCGTTGCCCGGTAAACATTACGGTCACATAAGCTGCAGTTGCCGGGAAACGTGAGAAGCACTCAGGGATCTTTGAATGATATCGCGTTCCACCCTTAAAGTGGAAGTTTAAGCGTCCTCCCCCCCCTTTTTTTTTTCTGCATAGGAGAAGTTTATTTGCAGCTTGTGTGCGGCATGTGAAGGTAAATTGTCTTCAATACACAACGTATGTGTCCCTGAAAAAGGTGCTTTTTTAGGGCAAATAAACGAAATCAAAAGAATGACTGCCAGCACGTCGTCACGCTACTGCTGAGCAAAACGTCGACACAGCAACCAGACGGACGCTACGCAGTACACAGAAAACGAAGACTGAGACATTGAATTACATCCATGCATTGTGCGGCCGAATGCGTCGCATTAACGTATACTCCTAGATGGCTTGGGATCTGCATTGTCTTCTTTTTTTTTGTTCGCAAGGTGTTAAGATACAGCGATTGATCGTCACCGTTTTTTTTTTTTTCTTTTCACTCCTTTTTTCTTTGCTTTTTCGTTTTTTAGGCAAGTTTTATTCACGCGAGGCAGAGCCAAATAACAGATATACCTTCCGTTTTCGTTCCACGCAGTACTCAGATTCTGAAGCTGTTCTCTTAGCCGTCAAAGTAGACTGGTTTCAGTGCTGGCGAGAATTGAAACACACCCCTACTGTGTTTCGGTCTTTCTTTTAGTGCGCCAGTGCGCAAACTCGGTGGAAACGTAAAACGCACTCCGTGTATATGCACGGAGACAAGTTCGGTAGTGAAAGGTTCGGCTTGAACTGAGGAAACTCCACTCAATAAGCTCAAAGAAGAAAAAAAAAGGGGGGGGGGGAGGAGAAAACAAACAAAAGATCTGCGATAAAGATGGAAATGAAAATGGGGGAGAGTGCACTGAATCTTTGTCCCGCCAGTAACGCCACCCTGCACGTTCCCTATTTACCCCCAGCGAGAATTCTGTGCCGCATAACGTTTTATATTCAGCAGTGGGAACCTGGAGCGAGAATATTTCGGTGGTCGTGTGACGTCGCGGTCGTCTCGGATTTTGCGTGCCTGGCCTCCGGCGTCCTCAGCGAGCGAGTATGCGCGCGCGTGTGCGTATAGTTTGGGCTGTACATACTGTATGCACTGTATAGAAAATATTTGGGCCCTGTTTCAGGCGGTGAGCACGCGCTCTTTCAGAATAAACTCAGCTGAAGCGAAGTTATGTCTTTATTTCTGAATGTTTATTTTAATGCTTTTACGGCGAACACACACACATATATATATATATATATATATATATATTACGGCTTTTGTGCTCTCCGCTCATGTAGTTTTATGATTTACTAGAGGGGCACCCCTTGCACGACAGTTTTGCTTTTGGATCTCCTTTGTTAACACTTGCATTCTTTTTCTTGCGCTAATTTATTGGAACATCGGGGAACCACTCAATAACTCCGAACTTTATCGCTTTTGCTCTCTACTTTTGCTCCAATGTAGTGTTTGACTGCGCACAGTTGAAGACACGGAAACGTCCGAAAACATTTCCGAAATGTATTCGTACTTACGAATAGTGGCTGTTCCGCTCGTTATTCTTCGAAGGTTACGAACACTCGCGCACCCGTAACAAAATCGCGAGCGCATGCACGCATTTCGCGGCCGTGAATTCGCTCACAAAAACCGCACTCTTGAACGGTGGCGCGGAGAAGAAGAGTCTTTTGTGACCTCAGCGGGGCGCCGGTCGGACGGCGGCCATCGTGGCCCGTGCACTCGGCACCCCCCCCCCCCCCTATACCCCCCTATACCCCCCCTCCCCCCCCCCCCCCTTCCTGCGCCAAGAGTTCTCGCGTTGGTTGCGCAAACCTGGCGGCGTTGGGCCAGCTCGCCAGTACGGCCCGATGTCGTTTTCTTCCTCATGTTCGGCCCGGGGATAAACAAGTTGCGCGTGCACTCTACGCGGCCGGCCTCTCTCTGGCCGAGGTGCGATAAGCCGGCCAGCGAGGCGGCCGCTTGGTCAGGTTTACTTGTATGGCTGTTGCGCACTTACGTGTGCACAGTACTCGCGCGAAGGGTCTCTCCTGCGCCGCGCCAACTGTATATAGCCTGCCGAAGGCGGCAGGGCTTGTGCCACTATAGCCCGTCTGGTGAAACGGAAATTCGGGCTGGTTGGCCTCTCTTAGCTATAGTTGCACTAAAGCGTATCTGAAGAGGGACGACCGCATAAGAAAGAGAAACTAAGACGCAGAACTCTTACGCACAGTCGACCACGAAAGGTTGTGGACCACGGTATCCGGAAAAAAAAAAAAAAGAAAAGCTGCATATCTCCGCAGCCGCACACCGCAGCCTGGTATTTGCAGGCTCTTCCAGTGCTTGCAAACGACTTTGTGCGAAGTGGTTTTACCGGCTACTGTGTTACAGGCTGCTCGGAAATTGAAACGTTTTCTGAGATCCCGTGGTCCGTAAAATTTTGGGGTTGACTGTATACGTACGTATTTTGCGTGCGTGCGTGCGTGGGTTGTTTCTGCGGGCGTCCTTTGTCTAGCGAACTGTAATGTTCACCTGTATTAGCCAATCAGCACCGAGAGCTTACTGCTTGTTTCGGGGAAAAGACGCGAAGAGCTCCCTCCATCGGGCGATGCAGACTAAGCACTTTTTAAGAGGGCTCGGTTCGTTCCCATGGCTAACACCCTTACAGTTAAATGCGTAACATACAATCGATGATGGGGACAAATGAATTTTTCTCTCTTGGCGACATTGTGTGGCAAGCAAAACGAGAATGACTACACGAAACCTGCGTAAAATAACCTTTACTAACTTATAGCTGCCCAAATTTCGTGATGAATGCTTCGGGGCGCACCACGTGGTCAGAATTAATACGCAGATTTCAACCATGAGGCTTCTTCTATATCAGCTGTACTTCGAGATCATTGTTGCGTACAATAAAAATTTCATCATTATTTATTTATTTATCTATTTATTTATTGCAGCCCTAAGAGTGAAAGCGTTAGCCGTGGGGCAACAGTAACATGAACGTTTGTTATTTTTGTGCTGAATATCTCCGAGTATTGTGCTGGGGTGCGCTTGGAAGACAAGAGTAGAATCAGGCACACTAAGACACATGCGGACAAGGTGTGTCCTACTCTGTCCTTGTCTTCTCAACCGCATCTGAGCACAGTGTGAATTACCATGTCGCCCAATAAGCGACGCTCTTAAAAGGCAGAGAAAGAATAAGTTTAGCTGTAATGATAACTAACCCTTGTACGATACAAAAAAAAATAATGTCACTTTTGCGTCAAATCTCACTTTTTGTTCTTAAGTCGAAAGAGATGCAAGAACAAAGGACTCGTGGCGACGCCGCCTTCAAGTTCCCGCACCAGTCTCGCCGTCACGCCATGGATTTTGTCAAAACGTGGTATGCTCAAGCCTAGGTAACTCTTTCTCGGTAAAGGTGGGCTACATTGTGTTCTAAGGGAGCCAGAAACTGAACTCACATTAGGCAACGAATGCCTTCAGCACCAGACTTTTGTTTAAAAAAAAATAACAGGCAATTTACAGTCATTCTGGAGCCGGTCCCTCAAGGATGTTTCACATTCCTGCAGCCCCCCGCCTCCATTCTCCCTCGCAGGTCCGGCCCCTTTGCTGACCGCAGGCGTTTTTCCCCCGCTTCGAACCTTGCTTTTTGCGACATTCTGCGCTGTGTTCAGTCAGAGTAAAAGTGTAATAAAACTGCGTTTTGAAAAGCGCGGCTGTCTCTCTGTTTGCTTCCCGGAGTTCACGAGGCGCCCTTTGCGTGGGGGCCGCCTGGGCCGGGCTTGTATGCGTGTGTGTGCGCGTTACTTCGCGCCGCGTATTCTATAGCCTACAGTGGGATATTCGAGACCGCCGTTGATGAAGCCTAGTCCTCTCTGTACCCAATGCGCGGCTGGAGAACTGAGTAATCGGTCGGGGTAGTTTTACGCTTGGCAACTTCCAAAATATTTACTTAGCCACAACGGCCCAAACACAAATAATAATAATAATAATAATAATAATAATAATAATAATAATAATAGTTCGAAGTCCGCGACATCGCACTTATGTAAAGGACGCGGGTTCCGGCGCCAAATTTACAAAGAAGTTCATCTTCGGCCTGAGTTTTTTCTTGTAATAATAAACCTCTTACCGGTAAATGAACGAAAATGTGGAACTATATTGTATTAGTCCATACTAAATGAGTGTTCGTCTCTAGTGCCCATTTGAAGTATATCTGTGAGGCTTGCATTCAGTCGGCGTCGTGCATGCGGTGATCAGGAGAGGGCCGTTAAGAAGCCCCCCCCCCCCCTTTCCCTTCCTGTTTTCTTCCCTTTAGGTTGGTGGCTGATGCGCGTCCCGTGGCTTTTTCTGCGCGGCACGGCGTTGGTGCGGCGAAGCATCCGTCAGCGGCGGGAGAGTTATGGCGGGAATGCGAGGTCGGCGTAATTTCGTGCTCCGTTCTTCTGCCCCGGAGCGGTTTCCGTCGGCTTGTTTGTTCGGAAGCGGTATGGCCTGGCTTGGGCACATTTGCCAGGAGTGGCGGAAAGTTCCGAGCCCCGGCCTGTCTAGCTTCGCGTCGGCCCTGTTCTCTCGCCACCGCGCCGCTGTTGTTCCTAGAAAGAGAGAGAGACTAATGAGAGCTAGAGAAGTTAGCCGAAGCCTAACGCCCGGCATGCTATAGCTCTGGTTATTAGCGTCAAAGGCGAAAGCAATGCAAAAAAAGGCAAACACCAGGGAGCAACGAGGAATATTCGGCAAAAGCTATGTGGTTCAAGGAGAATGAACTTTACACAGGCAGGTGCACTATGTCGGCAGAAAGAAAGACGAGGAAAAAAGAACGCGTAAACAAAGCAGTGCGCGTATGACCTAGTGGCTAACAAGAACTTCTCCAACAACAACGACAACAACTTTGTGCCACGAGAACTTTTCGAAATACTTTGGCTCTCAGTCTGTTACACGTTCCTATGGTTAAAGATTACCTACTGCAAGAATTTGTACTTTATTTTTTATAGCATGTTATGGATCAAACTAAAGTGAGTAACCACCGCCAGCGGACGGCGACAACTCTTCCGTAAATTTTTATTTCGATGAAACAACAACGGCAAACTTCTTAGTGCGTGTTTCGTCTTTTTAATTATTGTTATTCTTGTTTAAGTAACGTATTTCACATTTTTTGAACAGCCGGCCATATACAGATGCCTGCCTGTCCATATTTTGTACGTTTTATGAAAGAAAGAAAAAAAAAAAGAGTCGGCTGCTTTGTGCCGTCTATAGAACCACCATTCGAGGCCTCTCGGTGCTTCTCAGTCACTTTCGCCGAGGCTGCATTTTTTTTTTTTTTTTTACCCTCCGCGTGTCTCGTGCCGCCGCTGAGACATACGAGTGCCGCGGTCGAGGCCCTGCGACCCACGCGTTCAGTAGCCCCGGTCCTCCTCCTCATCCTCCTCCTCCTCTTCCACTTGTGCGCCGCAACAGGCCGCGATGATGTGGTGAACCGCCTTGCTGCAGCACGGCGGCTTCTCGTCCGTGTTTCCCCCCCCCCCCCCCTTTTTTTTTTCTCACTTTGTGGTGACGGCGGCCGCGGCTCTGGTCCGGCGGTTGTCGGCCTCTATGGCGCACGTGACCCGAATGCGGCGATCTCTGTGCACAGCGCCCGTGACGCTAATACCGCGCAGCGTTTGTGAGCGCCTGCAAGGCTGTCGGCCGCCTTAATCCTTGGCCTCCGAGAGGGCAGCGGTGCACCTTTGCTCGGTACGATTTTGGAGGCTACGCTGTGCCTACAAAAAAAAAAAAAAAATTACTAGAGGGAACTCCGGCGCTTTAATTGTTCAGCTGCCATGGGAATGATGGCTAGGACATGGATTTGTCTAACCTTCGTTCTTGTGGCTTGATACGTTTTCTTTTATATTTCTTTAGTACTCTTTATCGTTCCGATTTCTTCAGCAATAGATTATTTGTGAAATACAGCGGCCATAACATGTTCTCCCGCTCCGCAATGACTTTCGGCCCATGAAGTTCGCGAAATGATAGCCTTCGGCATTTGCTTTTTTACTCGGAGGCAGCCGTCACTGGGGCGTGGATTTGGACACTGTTACGTTTGACCTGCGGGTGCTGGCAATTTTCGGGGAAGCGACCGTCGAACTCTGCCCGGCCCGCTGCGATGACTCGCTTTGTAAAAACAAGAATGCGCCTTGTCTACAACCCGTTGGCGCCGGCATGTCTGCTGCAGCGACTCGCTTTGTAAGGACGACAATACGTCGCGTCCTCAAGCGAGCGGTGCTGGGATGTCTAGACGCAGTCGGTGGACTAAGTCTTGTTAGTGGGTTCGCCGTCACCGTCACGGTTTGTTTGGAGCGGGGGAACTCCTGGAAGGAGGTGCTTTGCGGCGCCGTCTCACGGGTTTAGAAGTCGTCAGTCAATGGACAGACGCGGCGGCCACTGTCTGCGGGGTCAACTCTGCGACCAAGAGGCGCCTGCTCAGGGCAAGATCCGTGTCTGCGAAGACCATCTCATCTTGGTGTGGTCAGGGAAACCTGTGCGGAAGTGAGTGTGTAAAACCTCCCCCTGAAAGGCCGGTCGGCTACGATGACTTTAGACGCTCCGAATTGGTCGACGGTTCAACGGCCGTTTTCCCTCACCTAGGGATCTAGGGAGGATAGGGTGTTTATAAGCAACCGTGGCGTGGCTGCTGGGTGTGCATTCTCTTTCAGTCATGCTAGACTGATGAACTGTAACGCTCTCATATAGATACTGTAAATACCATATTACTTGTTCTCGATGAGAACAAGTCCTTCCCGTCAACAACGTCCTCAGCGTGGATGAGTTGGACGACGGTATGGGCCAGCTATCATCTATTTCATGCCCGACCCCAACCCTTACAACATAACTCCATAAGCACAATAACCGCACGATGGCAATGCGTTTCTGCTTACATGCGTAATCCGTTGGATTTTTGCATTTATGACGCATTACTTCTCATAGTTTTTGTACTAAACCTGAAGTTTTTGACACGTCTTGTGCAGAATTTACGAATCGCCTTTATAGCGACAGTCGGTAAGGGCGTACTTGAGCCACATTTCGTGGAAAAATTCGCATTAGCCATTGTAATCATGTTGCTTTCGCAGAAGTAATTGAAAAAAAAATATTTTGGACCCACAACTGATTTGAACCGGGGTCTGCCGCGACTGTGATGCTCCCTGACGAAGGCGCGCCTAAATTAGGTCTCTTGGAATACGTTTTTCTTCCTGCACTTTAGTTTCCAATACGTTCTTGTCGGAAGTAAAGTCGGGTAGGCTTTACCCAGTGTATGATCGGAAGAGAAGCTGCAATTAATTTCACTTGACGGTTTCAGGAAAGTAAGGGAGTAATCATGTAGACTTTGAACGCGAAGGAACGAATGAACAATGTGAGGAACGAACGCTATCGTGAGTGAATCAAATGAATGAACTGTCAGGGATTCACGATACAATATAAGTTGAACCCAAGTCATCCGAATCGAAATTGAGCACTACACGGGTCTGCCGCTGTCGTCCTCGAACCGTCCTCAAGACCGCGCCGAGTGTTTCCTTGATTTGACTTGTGCTGCTTAGCCGAAGCTATAGCTGTAGGTCTTCCGAGGGTCTGCACGGGTTTTTTTTTTTTTTTTTTTCTGACGACGAGAGAATAACAGGGAGCGCTGTCTCCACCTGGCTGCTTTCACTGGAGAAGGAGAATTGCAGGAGGAGTTCAGAACGCGGCCGCCTGCCAGCAAATAAAGCTCGGCGGCGGCGTGTAGCCTCGCGCAATGCAGTGCACGCGAGGGGGGCCGATTGCCGACGTGACGACGTCGCCAATAACGGGCTCAGCTCAGCCGGCGTGGAAGAGCGGCTGGAGCGGCATCAGCGGCGGTGCGGATATGTGGCTGGATAAACAGCGCCCCGTGCCCTCTCCCCGTCCTCGTCCGTCTGCTCTCCGCCTGACATATTTGCGGAGAGGCGCGCGCCGCTATTCGTCGTCTCCACGGGCCGCCCGACGAGAGTGTGTTTGTGCTCGGGCTGCCGCGCGACCGTGCGAGACCACCGGTGAGCCCGGGTGCTCGCTCCTCCTCGTGTTCTCGGGAGTGCGCCGCCCGGTTCCCGCGCTATCGCCGCTCTCTCGGGCGGCGTCCGTAAGCTTTTGCGCAAAGCTGCACTGCACCGAGATTTGCCGCGCCGCCGGCCTCCGGATTGTGCGCCCCCCCCCCCCCCCCCCCCTTCCTTTGGCGGTCGCAGTGTTAGTCCAGTGAGGCATTTTTTGTGCGGTCCTGCACGCCAGAGTTGCACTCGTTTCCCTCTCCCTCCCCCCTCTCTCTCTATATATCTCTCTCTTTCCTCTTTGCACGCGTTTTGTTCGTGTGGCGCTGTCGCTGGCGGTGGATAAATGAAAAAAAAAAGAAAGAAAAGAAAAATTAGGTAGGCGAGCGGTTTCGCTGTAGTTTACGTGCGCTGGTGCGCGACGTCATAGAGAAGCTACTCGAGCAGAACCGCGACACCGGCGTGCTCGAGCGTGAGCGCAGCGCGGTCGCGCTTAAACTTCGCATGAGAATCGGGTGGCTGAGCAAATTGCTCCGAAAGCGGAGTTACGTACGAATTACGTGCGAAGTCTGTGCACGTGCCATCCCGGTATTCCATTTCTCGTTTTCCTTTTCTCTCGCCCACCTCTCTCTCCTTATTGGGAATGGCATTCTCAGCATACTTTAACCACTTTGGGTGTATCTATATAGCCTCCTAACGCCGCTCTTTAGTAGAAAAACAACAAACATTTGCAATTCGTCCGGTTCTGGGCGGAATCGCATCAGCGTAACACGGTTTCCTGAAGCGGAGCAGCCCGGCGTTTCAGCGCTGCGCCACTATGGGCAGCGGGCGTGCTGCGAGGGATTGGTTGAATCGAATAAACCTATTAGGTTTATTCGATTCATAAATAAGCCTATTAGGTTTGTTCGATGCAGCTCAGTTTCTCTGCACCTTCGGCACATACTATTAGCGGTGCGCTGCACCTAGACCTTCGATTCCTCGAGGTGAAATGGTGCACCCTGCACCGTGCTCGATTGAACAAGGCAGGGTGGACACCTCGGTGAATTGCACAATTGAACCTTGCAGTGAGTGGGTGCGGCCTGGCACTCCAAACTGGCACCACCTACATCGTTTCGTTTGTAATGCTGTGCACCTTTTCTGAATAGAATAGACCTGCTTAATTCTCCGGATTAAGACGCAAAGGTATGCCGCGCATCTCGGAGGCCACGAAAAAGTAGGCAAAGCTTCGCGCGGTTTCGCTCGCGCCGCTACGTGGAGCGGCGTATCCTGAGGAAAAAAAAATAGCAAGAGAGCAGTCTGACTGCAGTACACTGCTCAGGCGCAACGGCCTGCCACGAGTGCACTCTCGGAGGTGTAGGAGTTGAGGAGGACGTCGGGATGAAACACTTGGGAGGGTTTATTTACATTATTTACAGTGAGAGTCAATTAACAGTCGTACAGTCATTACGGGCCGGCAGCAACTCGGACGCTGCGGCCCGTCGCAAGAAGCTCGAAAGAGATGAGTCAAGGAATGCTCTAGGAATCTCTTCTGCTGCTCCCGGTCTGCGTCTTTTAAGCCCTTCGGTGTCGGTAAGACACCTAACGTTCGGCCAATGGGAGAGCCCGCTCAGGTGACGCCATTTTCGGCCACAGTGCCAGGCTCTCGCTTTACTTTCGGGAAGAGCCAAGCAGTGAATAGCTCCACCGGCTGCACACGAAGTGGGGTCCGCCAACTTGTTTGCACGTGTCGTGCCTCAGGAATGTGGCATCCGTGTTTCTTTGCTCCTCAATTAGCTGTGGTGCGATTCGATGTGGTCTGGTGAACTCGAAGTAGGCTCAGGAAACGGCCCCGTATCTAACAGAGGTCATGCAAAAAGAGGCACACTTCGCGCGCGCGCCACTGGATGGCGTCGCATGTTCAGCGGCTGGATCCCTTGCAGGCTAATGTTGAATTCCAATGGCAGATCCAGATCAAGTTTTTCTGCTCTGTATGGAGCAATCCTATTCCAATGGCAGAATGGGA